>NC_056751.1:361790713-361795713 GCF_019279795.1 Protopterus annectens
TAATCTGAGATATCATTGCAGTTCTCTGACCTCAAGTAAATTGCTGAAATCATCAAATGGCAAATGTTGTTCAATAACAAATAATCTAAATTTAATAAAAGAAGGGCAAAGTCTGCTGTGTTTGCCCAAAGCATTCCTTGTGACATGAGAGCGGATCGCCCCATAGTGTTCCTTTACCCTGACAGTTGAAGACTAGTCTTTCCGATATAAAAAGCTGAGCAGGTGTCACACACTGCAGCATACAAAACTACAGAGTTGTGACAGTTGTAATGTTTAGAAAACTAAATAGAAATGTTAATGTTTGAAAACATATGAAGACCCAGTAAATATGTACTGACAAACCTCACATTTTTCAAATGTAAACATGCCAGAGGCACCATCATAAGCAATAATGTCACAAATATAACATTGCTGATCTCTATTTTCAAAAAATGTCCGCAACGTTTGTTTTCTTGTACGTGAAACTGGATCTGTCAACAAGTGAAGGTTGCAAGTCTCTGCAGGTGGAAATAATATTCCAGTTTTTCTCAAGAACAGATCTTATATTTTTCATGACCCTGCTGATAGGAAGCGGAAAGCTGAGGTATTTATCAGTAGAACCAACCCCGTTGTTACTAGAGGGAGTAAAACCCACTGTAAGAATTGGTTGGTACCTGGAGTGTCTACTCTGTAGAATCTCCGAGGCAATGCGATCAATTAAAAGTGAAGGGTAATTTCTCTGAATTAAGAGCTGCTTAAGGAAAGCAGCTTCAAGAGTAAAAATGGAGTAACTGCTTACAAGATGAGACAGTCTGATAAACTGACTTTTGACTATGTTGATTTTCATGAAATAAAGGTGCTGACTTTTAATGTATGTGAAGCTGATCTTAGACTTTTAATATCCTCTCATAATTATGACAAATGGTTTAACATCTCTCCCCTTAAACGCAATGTCATTTCCAGTGACAGAGACCTAGCATGACTATTTGGCGATCAACTCAGTTTTTGCCACAAAATAACTTCTTTTTCATCTTTCGGCTGCTCAGCTCTGAAAATGAACTTTGAAAATAGGGACACTTCCTTTTTTTCTATCAACCATGCTAACATCAACGAACCTAAAGGAATGTTTAAATGCAACAACTGTGTTATTTGCAACTATATCTACAATGGCACGAACTTTAACTATAAACACTAACTTTACCACGTTTTTTAAAAAGCATTACAATCGTAAAAGCGAAAATGTTGCATCTCACAAAAGAAATCTTTGACTTGTTCAAGTATCAAAAAAGTGAATTTGGAGAAATTGGAGCACATTAAACTGTTTCCCTAAAGCGTTAGTTTGGTCTTTATTTCTCACTGCAAAATTATGCTATTTGATTCTATCACTGAGTTTTCTCATAGTCTTACCAATTTAGAAGCAAGAACTATACCACCATAGTGGTATTGCAGTTAAAATGACTTGAAAAAGGCACTTTCAAGTTACAATGAGGAAACACATAAGATTTTCCAACATATATAAAGTCACAGCAAACACACTTGCCACAATTGTACATACCAGGTAAATCACACAAGTTGGAAGGTGGGTTTAGCAAAAAAGGAGAATCATTATTTTCAAAGTCTTTAAAGTCTTAGTGCATTTGAATGAGAAACAAGGATTTTTACAGTTGTCCTTTAAAATGTTTCTTAGTATAGTCATATCCCTACTTATTGGTAAAGAGAAACTGGAAGTGTGATCAGAATTGGATCTCTTGACAACTGGAACAAAATATTTAAAATAGGTCTAAATTTAGAATGTCTAACAGACAATTTAATTTCGAATGGGAGTAATAAAGTGTAAAGGGTAACTTTTTTGTAAAAATAACTCTAAGGACCTCAAACTCCTTTTCAAAAACTTCATCAATAGTCAATCTAGAAATTCTAATGAATTGACCCTTAAGAACATTCTTCTTCATAAAAGACAGGAGCTATTGAAATTAAGGTAATTATTTCAAAAAGTGTCTTTTCTGTGAACCGAGGATGAGATGCTTCCTTTGTTTCCATTAATGGAAATATTAGTATCCAAAAAGGACACAGAATCACCCTTGCTAGATACAACAAATTGTAAAAAACGTATGCTTTCGGTTAGAGAATCCAAAAATACAGACAGTTGGTGTCCACTGCTTTTCCCAGATGAAAAAAATATATAGTCAAAGAAACGTTTGTAAAATTTCATGAAGTGAAAACCAGGTAAATGTATTAGTCTGTCCAACTCCTACTAGCTTAATACAAAATTTGCAAAGGCCGGAGCCATTTTGGTTCCCATCACTACTCCTCTAGCCTGTCTATACATAATGTTATTATAATGGAAAAAGTTATTTTCTAACACCAAAGACATGAGTGTTTAAAAGTGTCAAGTTTACTTTTAGAAAACTTAATTTGTATAAGAAATGTCTAACAGTTTAATCCTCCAGAATGAGGAAGGCTTGTATAATGCAACAACATCTAATGTCAGTAAAATGCAATTAGAAAAGCCCAAATTAACCACATTTAACAAATTTAAAAAATCCCATGAGTCACTAATGTACTGAGGGGTAGCTTGAACTATTGGGTTGAGAACAAAAGCAATACATTGAGCAATAATTTCTGTTTTGGATTTTTTGTTTGACGCTATTATCCTGAATGGAGGGTTAACACAGTTTCTATGTATTTTGGGGATACCAAATAATTTTGCTAGAGAGGGATTTGGAGATACCATAAAATGAAATTCATCAGTAGTAATGCGCACACACATACATACATATATACATACACATATACATACATATATATATATATATATATATATATATATATATATATATATATATATATATATATATATACATACATATACATACATATATATATATATACATACATATATATATATATATATATATATATTATATTTATATACATACATACATATATACTACTTAAAAGATTCCTGGAAATTCTTGAATCTGGTCCGTAATTGTCCTCCTTTGACTGGTCACTGTACATTGGTCACCCTGATCATAGTGGCCCTTAATTCTGGCATTACACATCAAAGGGGTTTACTTATGGTGGGAGATTACCTTGCCAAGCACACCAATACCCCCCCCCCCAATACAGTCCCAGTTCTGTTAGCTCTTTTGAAATTAGTGTTAGCTCTTTTGAAATTAGTGTTAGCTCTTTTGAAATTAGTGTTGGAAAATAATTTTCTTTCAACGGTACAATCTGCCAGCAAGTACAAGGAGTAGATATGGGGTCAAAGATGGCCTCATTCTATGTCAACCTAGTTTTGAGCTCCTGGGAAGCAGATCTGCCTACCAAAGTAGATGGTTTCAAATATGTCTCTCTATATAAATGTTATACAGACAACATCTTTTTACTTTGGACAGGGCCCCCAGGTGAGGTTGACAAAGTCACCAGCAGTATTGATTTTTTAGACTTTACCCTTTTAGGTAAGGGAGAAACTGTCCACTTCTTAGATGTGACCCGCTCCACCGACCCCCCTCACTAACAAGTCTTCTTCGACCATCCACATGAAAAGTACCTCATGCAGTAACTGGATTTTAGTAGCCAACACCCCTTTTTTTTTTTATGAAAAAGAACGTAGTCAAGGGGCAATTCTTACATCTTAGCCACATTGTTAGTGAAGATGAAAGCTTCTTTCTTAAACAGTTATTCACAGACAAAGACTACTCAGCACACTTAGTGGACACCCTGCTGGAAAAAGTTGCAGTTAACAGACACAACAAATTCCCCCCTATTTTGTCAAAAGGCTTTTGCCCAAACCCAGCTCCATCTTCCAATGATGGCCTGCGTTTTCCTCTTACAGTTTCAGTTGATGCATAATCTATTTGGGACATAGTTTCTAGGAACTGGGATATTTCCAGTTGCCAAGAGATGGGCAAGGCACTAGGTCCCACTCCATCTTTCAGTTACAAAAGATCCCAGTCTGTTAAATCAGAATTTGATCTAGCTGGTAAGAGAAATTTAACCACACCTCACCCTTCATTTGGTATGTTTTGTTGTGGGAAATGTCTTTCCTGCCAGTACATTGCAAGTGGAGACAGTTTCACCTCACACACTCCAAGACAAGTAATTTATTTTTCAAACACATTTGATTTTAATTCAACTTGCATAGTATACCTTGCAGTTTGCAGTCACTGTTGGGGTTCTAGGTTGGCAAAACTATTAGGAAGCTCAGCGATCGAATCAAGGAGCATTACCAGGCCATAAGAAAAAGTGATGAAAAAAATGCTGTAGCTAAACATAAGCTAACCAACCCTTCCTGATCCACTTTTAAATTTCTAGTGTTAGACAGTGTTTGCTTGATCTCTGGAGATGGAAACCCCCAGCTAGACGTTAAGGAGCTTAGATGGCAGGTTAAACTGCAAGCTGACATGCCACATGGGCTCTTAATGTAAAATGTATCCTTAACTGCATTCAGAGAATTCTTTCCACTCCCCTTCTTTCCATAAAGAATTAATTATACATCAGCTTTTACTTAAACAGTGTTCAGTTGATAACCTTTGCATTTCTGAAGAAGTTAGACTGCTAAATAACTTAAAAATGAACTTGACAACGAACTAAAGCGCTTAAATACACAAACAAAATTGTTTAAATACAAGTGCTTCATTTTATTTCAAATTTATTTCAAGTTATCTTACAATGTTGTTTTGGTGGAAGTTTTTTACTGCTGGATTAAAAGATTTCAAAGATACTACACGAAGTAAATAGATTGTTTTTCATATCCAAAAGTATTTTGGATTTATAAGTGTTTGGACAACTTTGTGACACATTACAGTTCTTTTACTTTATATATATATATATATATATATATACACACACACACATACATACATACATACATACACACAGCATACATATACATCTACACACACACACAGCTTCATCCAACACACAAACACTCAAACCTACACTACATACAGAGGAGCAGGCCCCACTGCACCCCCCACTTAAATATACTAACTTCACTGTCGCACTACACAGAC
>NC_056751.1:362128213-362138213 GCF_019279795.1 Protopterus annectens
TACTGATAGCACGCAACAGACAGATTGCCGGTGATATATCTAGGACAAGACCTGTGTTGTGCACAGGCAAAAGCAAACAGACAATTCACTGGCTATCATGTGGATAGTCCCACAGTTGAGAGCTATGCAGGCAGACTGCATTCCATCCTAAACTACTATGTACACACAAACACTGCAAGACTAGCAATATACAATGCACATAACAACACTATTCACTCTGTCTGTAGGTCTGGAACCTCATAAAAATGTGTAGTTGGCCTGTATCTGCAAGTCCTGCTGTAAGAGGTATTGCAACCTGCCATCTGTAACACTGCTGCCCACATACAGGAAGGATATCCTCCATACTGGAAAGGTTAAGGGACAACGCCCACATGAGTCAGCAATTTATAGTACTGGGTTGCCATGACAGTGGTTATCTGAATCACTATATAGCAGGCTGCATTCAATTAGCAACTTTTGCACACTGACTGGTGCAGAGCCCATCACCTGATCATGTGCATCACCTACAAAGGCCATGCTGCAATCCATTCAAAATCATGGAGAAAGAGAGAGAGAGAGGAGAGAGAGAGGAGAGAGGACAGAGAGAGAGAGATGAAAGACAGTTACAGAATGTGGACCAGATGTTTGTATGCACCCCACATATCGATAAATATCTGTGTGATATAGAATGAAACGTGTATGTTTGTCTACAGATACACAGACACTCATACAGATATAGGTGCATTAACAACCTACAAGATATATCTACACATATATGTACACACACATATATATATATATATATATATATATATGTATAGTGGCACTGACAATGGCATGCAGGTGAAATAGTCTGTAACAGGCCAGCAAAGAAAGTGTCCCCACAGGGAACATGGCTACAACCACATAGCACAAAGCATGGCACAAACACATAGCACAATTCTGTGAACGGTTGTTGTAGCTGATATGGTGGGGAGAGATAAAGATTTGTATTAAGAACTATGGTAACCCTGCAGTATGAGTTGCTCAGACCTGTTTCCATCTTTATGTCTTCCAGGGAACATGGCCCACACACGTTTGTCATCGTACAGTGCTGCTGAAACTGAGGTGATAATTGAACATTTGGTACAGCACTATGAACAACTGTTTGGCCGAACAAGCTAGTCCACAGGGTCAGTGATGCCGGACTGCATAACTGCAGCTATGAGCAGGTCAGGCATCATTGCACCGACCTGCTTCACCATGTACGTCGGTGTGCAGCTACCGTATGGGGGAGGGCCACCTCACAACAGGGGGTGGGGCAACACACCCATCCACCCCTCACCCGTGTGGAGGAGCTTCTCAGCAGCCTTGTGTCACCTGCCTGCCTGCAGCACCAACACGTGACAGGGCACATTGTGGAGGTGGGTGCCACCGACACACCAGCTGAGAAGCATGCAGGTAAGGCCCCTGGGCACATCAGTACACCACTCTTGTGTATGCATCTGCATCTGTACAGGCACATCATGCAAATCTGAGATGTCATATACATAGTCTGTTGCTGTGTAGTGGTAATAAACAGTTGTGCATAAGCTGTATTATTGTGGAATTCTACTGTTGATGTAACATAATGCTGCACTCACCTTTTACGAATGCCACAGCTGTGGCCACTGACATCAACATTCTCACACTCTTATGCAGGTCCCTCCAGGATACCACCATGGAAGCAGCCTGTAGCCGGTGAATATGGTTCATGTTCATGCATGATAATACACTAGGCATGTAATAGCTATGGGATATTCCTTGCACACATCTAATACACCTACCCATACTGCATGCTGTACACATTCAAGTTTTGTTGCTGTGAAATGCACTGCATCACAGTAGAGACCATGCTGGGGTATCGGAAGGGTACAACAGACATATGCAAGATAACTAACATCCTGTCAATGTGCAATGTGTCCACACGGATGAGAAGTATGGCAGGACAGATGGCCTACAGTAGGGACATGTGTGAAACAACACCCTCATGGCTGTAGCTGCACAAAATCAGGTTAAGTAACCGTGGCAGACGTAACCCTGACCCCACAGCACTAATGAGGGCAGTGTGTGCACTCCAAGGGATGTGCACATGAGTAGACCTTGCAACCATGCAGAGGTCTGGGACATGTGTAGGGCACCCCCCCACAGCCATGGTAAGGTCTGCCGGTTGTCAGTGTAACAGTCGTGTACTTGTCATACATGTACTGCTGATGTTGTGATCTATAAAGCAGACATCAGGCATTCACAAATGATATCTTTTCACATATCATCTCAGGTATGAGTTGCTATAACACATAGGGGCTGTGAGCATTGGAGATGACATAACTGACACAGTACATATGCAGCAATGGTTTCTACACCTGTGAGGTATGGTGCACAGTACAAGGCAGGGTGCAGAACAGGTCCACAGTAACACTTTGTACATGGGTGCAGTGTTAACAATGGGAAGGGCCATCACCTACCAACACAGCACATGTATCACACACATGTATACTGCCGCTAGTATAAAGTAAAAAAAATGTTGCGCAAACAAAACTGATAAACGAAACAAAGCAAACAAAACTTTGTTTCGCTAGTATGAAGTCACTATACTTGCACTGCATGTTGTTGATCACCATATGTAATGCATGCTGACAGAAGAGTAATGGGAGGACTGTGTGTACAAAAGTTGTTTAAACCCACATTTAGGAGTGTGTGTGTGTGTGTGTGTGTGTGTGTGTGTGTGTGTGTGTGTGTGTGTGTGTGTGTGTGTGTGTCTGTGTGTGTGTGTGTGTGTGTGTGTGTTGATTGTGTCTGTAAGTGCAATCTGGTGGAGTGGAGTGTGGTCGATGCATGTCAGATGTGTATGTACATGTGTGTCTGTTTGTGTGGGTGTCCATGTATGCACAGGCGATAGTGGAATTGATCACATGGCAGTACTTCTCCTTGGGATTATGCCGTACATGCACATGGAGTGGCACATGAGACACCAGGACAACCTGTCTGATAAGTGAACACAGGACAGATGACAGCATAACAAGGTCTGTAGCATGGAACATGCATTGGGAGGGGAAGTACATACGAGGTATACACATCATATTGCCAGCAGCAGATAGATAACCAGCTACCCATGTATGCAGCACTACTAATGCAATGGTGGATTACCAGAGCACCGCAGTGAGTGTACCCAGACATTACTGTTGTCCGCATGATGGGTTGATCATGCAGCAGATGTGACACAGACTGAGCAAGACTGTAGCATGAGTCTCTGGTGTGTGACATATGTAGTGAATATAGCAGCCCCAACCATACAGGGGCCATGTACACCATGACTGGACAAACACAGGGTAATACTGGATGACAGCAGTGAGGCCATGTACAACCTACTCCACCCAAGTCAAGGAGGTGATGGAGTCACAGGTCAGGTGTTGTGATCACACATGTAGGCATGGAGAGGAATGATATGTTAATGGGTAGTAGTAATGAGTGTATGTTAGCAAGTGCCACGCAGGATGGGGAACATATGTAACTGAATATGGGACTGTCTGTAATTCCAGGGAAAGGGATGTAGTAAGTTGGACTGTCAGTGTGTGTGGGTGTACGTGTGTGAGTGTGTGCAAGTGAGTGTGTGTGTGTGTGTGTGTGTGTGTGTGTGTGTGTGTGTGTGTACTGTTATGCAATGATGTGCAGGTCTTAAAGTGTGTGTTTGTTTCCCCCACAGGTGGCGAGGTGGGTCAGGGTCCCTCCTGCAAGCAAACTAAGGTAGGTGTCTGTACAGATACCGATGAGGATGATGGTACTGTTGAGGCACAGGTGGGGTTGTCAGAAGCTAACACTGCGCCAACATAAGTCATCACTCTCCTAACCACCCCAAACCCCACACAGTTACAGTGCCCCTACAAACCCCATCACATGTGGCCAGAGCAGACGGACAGTTGGCGGTTGGTGGCAGTGACCAAGAAAATGTGGTGTCCACGCCAACTGTGTCAAGTTACAGATGGCATAGCCAGATGTCTGGCAAGGCACCAGATCGGCAGATGTACTATGGTGCTTGTGGGAGGGCCACAAGTCAACATGCCCCTGGCAGAGGTGCCACAACTGGTACCACCAGGTGCATGTTTCAGGCCATAATGGAGGCACAGGCACGTATGGAAATGTACACCAGACAGGGCCTGAGGCTGCAGAGGTCTACTTTCTCAGCTGTAAGTGGCAGACTCTGTAAACTTGCTGCTGACCTCCGTGAACAGACTGAGGTCATGTATAGATGGTGGGGTGAGATGGTGGGCCTCCTCAACCGTGGTATGTCTGTGCTTGATCGTGTGGTGTGACTGGTGCGACAGCCACGTGGACGTAGGTCAAAAACACCAGCAGCTGGCAGTCAACGTGGACGTGCCAGGATGACAAGCCACTCCCATAGTGGCAATACCAGCCCCAGCACACCACTGGGGGTGCTTTCCACACCACACCACGCCTCATGCACATGGCTCTGGCCAGTCTCAGGTGGGACATGGTTCCAGCGGACATCTGTCATCATCAGGGGAGAGTAACACCTCAAAGTCTGTACTTGCACATGCCCATGGAACCCCTGCAGGCACAGTCAGCATGTCTGTGGCCAGAGGCAGTAAACTGCACACCCTGCCAGGTATGGTCTACAGCTGGCCAATAATATCCATATAGGGCAGCCACATGGCAGAACTGTGTGCATGCATACCCACACACTATGCAACCACACCTAGGGTGACCCCATACCAACACACACCACATCACCATGCCCCAATCAATGAACCAAACCCCTCACCCGCACACATGGTGATACATGTATGGACCACCCTCGGCCTCTGGCACACCAGCAACACACTCTGTGCATATGATGATACATGTGCCACATCCCTGTCATCCATAACATCGATGCAGGGACAGGCTAATATGGTTCTGATGCACATGGTGACTTTAATAGAGTGCTGCAATGTACTGCAGTGTATGATGTTGTCAGGGGTAATGCATACACGTCAGGTAGTGTAGCCATGCAGCTATGATGCATTTCATCTGTTAGTAATACTGATTGTTATCTCCATAATGTTATCCTTTTGTGTTGCAGGCATACGTGTCAGCAGGAGGATGGTCTGCAGTCATATTCCACAAGGGTATGTCACTGTGGTGACACCATGGCCATGACACATCCGGTGTACAGTTGCACACATGTCACAGTTATGTATAACAATTATTGCCTGTGCAACATTGACCGGTGGCCTGCTGGTACATGTATAATCTGCACCCTTATGTCAATCCATCCACATACACACACATCCTTACTTGGCAACACTGTGTCTAGACCCCTACCTAGGTATGTAGTGCTACTGAACTGTGTCGCTTTCACTGCACACACAACACCATGTTTAGGGTGAGATGTGTTCCGGGTCACATGTTACATGCAGAACATCCACAGACATGTACAATATGGTAATGGGGGATTCAATGTTTATATATGGAGAATATATAGTGTGTCATACCATCATATACACACTGACTGACACATAACAGGCAGATACACATCTTAAGAGACCTGGGTGTATTGTTGCTAACAAATTAGTCCGTGTGTCCAATGTGTTACAGGTAGGCTGCACATAGCACATGTGTAACTGGGCTGTATCCTGTTATCAGTTACCTGTATGGCTGATGGTGACAGTGGCCACCAGAGAGTGGTATGTGGACCATAAACTGGGTGTACCATAGTGCAATGACAGTGTACACAGCACCCACATCCGCCACTGGATATTGTACACACTAGAACCCATCCTGATACTCTGACATACCCACTATCACACATTGCCCATGACACCAGTACAGCCCATTGCACATCACAACAGTGGTACCACAGGGATATGCATAAAATGCACATGCCACAGGCATAGTAGTGTGTTGCATTGCAATGCCACACCTATGAGCAACAACAACAATATCTGTACTACTGTGTGGCAATGTGTATTGTAATAGGAGTATGTGGCTTCAGAATGGTGTACCCTACAGATATGCAGACATGCACACATACACACATGTGGCAGACCTCAATGGGATTCCCATGCCTACCAACCCATTTGTACAACACTGTTGTGCTGGTACTGCAAGGCACATGTAGCTGTTAGGGAGAGGAGTGTAACAGGCTACATGTCATTTCCAATACAGCAGCGGCCACATTTGACTATGGGAATGGGAGTGGTGGTGGTTGTGAAGGCTGTCATGGAATTTCCAACTACAGGTGTACTAACACACAAACAATGCTATCCTCAGTAATGCACGTGTACATGTATCAATACTGTGTTGCTTTGCTGCAGGTGGTCATAGCTGTGTACCTGGCTGTTGTCCATGGAGGGACTGGATGTGTACGTGGTGTGTGTACATTGGTGTCATGCCAGCTACCATGTGCCATCAGGCAATCTATCGATAGATACCACATTAATGACTGGCAGGGTGAGAGTAACATGCATCAGCCAATCCTCTGGGTGCCTTCTACACATGGCCACTGAGGTGATCCAGTTGACATGTATGTAACATGTCGTACAACACGTGGTTAGTGTCTGTGATGGAGACTTGTACCCAAGCATGTTCAGTTGACTGTGGTAGTGTAGTGTAGGTACCCGTGGCATGTGGCCCATACAGGGTGATGTCTCCTATATGTGACAGGTAGTACACAGCTGGCCACACATGTCGGTGTCACTCAAGCATAGGTTGTCTGTATGTATCCCAGCTGGAGACCTGCCCTCTGCACATCTGTAGAGGGACTGACAGACATCAGTTTGGTGAGTAGCTATGCAGTAGGATGAATGTGTCAACAGATGGATGTTTGACAACAATGAGTATGCCATTACTACATGTTGTAAGCCCTCACTAACATGTGCTGTTCTGACGGTACTCTACAGTTACATTCCACATGTCTGAGTATTATCCAGTAGGGGATATATATGGTAACACAGCCCACACATCAGGAACATGACAGTGAGCCCTCAGAGTGCAGCTATGCCCGCAGGTATGCTTGTTGTCAGTAGTAATTTTAGTACTGCACCCTTCCCTGTGACAGCACTGCCGACAGTAGCAATGCCATGTTACACTGCATGCCTGTGTGACAGCAAATACCCTGGGTTGCTACCTCTGCATCTCACACATTCGCATGGATAACAGTGCTGTGCAGGCTTCATATACTTGTGTGTCCCAGACATGACACTCAATACTCTTTGCTACAGTAATGAAAGCACAAAGACACGTACTGTACACGGCAGTACATACACATATTACAGATATGCCATTTCCCAGGGTTTGACATATCCTTGTATGTGACCTAGAGATAGTCTCTGTGTAGACAATATGCCACAGAGTATAGCTGGAGGATATCTAGACGGTCAGCATAGGCAATCTGTTTGATGCCTGTGATTCGTATAGTGTGGTATTTCCACTGCCTTCCCAGCTGTCATAGCTGTCTTGCAAGGTACATACCAAATGGGGTGTTGTACTCTATACAGGGTGTAATGAGGGAGGAGTACAGTGGGACAATTACCCCCTTTTTTCTGGATGTAAAGCCCTCAGTGATGAGGTGTGCCACATAGGAGGATTTCTTTATTGCTCTGGCTATGTGGATAATGAAGGTGAGACCACTGTCCACCTGTGTCCCTATGTCTATCAGCACACTGTCGGTGTTTAGTGTACTGCCACCTATGTGGTAATTCATGGGTACATGGTATGTCCAAAGGGGATAACTATACATTACTTGGCATTAAGCTTGAGCCCATGGCTCTGGCACCAAGCATCTGTTTCTGTAAAGCCATGCTGTAGAATATCCACATAATTTGGGGATCCAATAATGGCTCCCAGTTTGCAGTCATCTGTAAACTTTGTTAGCCAGAGTTTCGTAGTGTTGGCCTGTACTTCAGGGAAGTAGATGCCAAACAAGAGTTGTGCCAGGACCGACCCTGACATACTCCAATTTGTCAATTGTCTGGAGCAGGGATCAGACATAGCTACGTTTACAGTCTGGGCTCAGTATGTAAGTCAGTTGGCAACCCATCGAGTGACACAAATGTTTATGGCCAACTTCACATGTTTAACTATGAGTGGGCGATGTTGTCAAAGGTCTTGGCGAAGTCCAGATAGGCTGTGTGCACCGCCTTACCCTCCTCCACAGCTCCAGACACTGAATCAAAGTAGTCAAACAGGTTCGGGAGACAAGATCGGCCCTGTATGAGCTCAAACAGGGTGGGGTCCAGTGTTTACTGGTTGCCAATGTCTTTGTTAATAAGTTGCATGATAATGCATTCCATGCCCTTGCAGATCAGGCTCATCAGACTGATGGAATGGTAGTTCCCGGCATCCAAGGTGGATTCCCCCTTGTGGAGTGTGGTAACTGTAGCTGTGCACCACTCAGTGGGATAGAAGCCCGAGGTGAGGCTAAAAATTACACATGGCACTTAGGTGAGATGCAGAGTTATGTAGTAGTTCATGTACTACACAGCCCGGAATGTCATCTGGTCCCATGGATGCTGTATTCCTAGCTGTGGATTCAGGGGTTTCCACCTGTGTAGCCATGAATACTGGAATTTGGCAACCTTTTGTTACTGAGATGTGCCCTTTAGGGGGTGAGGGAGGCTGAATGTGGCACTAAATCGGTCTGCCCGGATATTAGAACACTCCTTTGAATCAGTATATTTAATGCCAATCTGCTGTAGTACAGAGCAAGTCTAAGCATTGAGGTATAGATCCTGGACATAACTATAGAATGCCTTGTGGTTGTCTTTGGAATCTATGGCAATTATTTTTATGTAACAAGCTGTGGTGGATTTCGAGGGATAGCAGCTTCTTACTGAGGCTGGTAAGGGAGCAGTTTCCATTTTAGGATTATCCTGTTAACTGCAACAGTGTCTTCCTTCTGTTGTATAGACTGTTCATGGCAGTGGAGCACAAGATTGGTTTCCTTGTTTGGAGGACAGTGTTTCGGGTCTATGTGGGATGGCGCAATGCACGCACGAGTGGATGTGCCCATACAGTGCCTTAGTGTAGGATTTAACAGTTTCACTTTCAGCTCCCATCTCCATGGGTGTCATGAGGTTTGTCAAGTCTGACTTGAGTAGCATGGTGTTAGCTTTGCAGAGGGTATTCATGGAAGATCCTTACTAGCGGGTGGGGGTGGGATGTGGATGCCAACGGTGATTACCTAATGGTCAGACCTGACCTATGAGGGGTGGCCACTGGTGTGGAGCATCTGACACCCATGTTAGTAATGACCAGGTCTAGGATATTGGAGACCCTGGTTGGACAATGGATTAGTTGCTCCAGGGGTTTGGAATGCATGAGTTCCCGGAACCGTTGCTAAAGGGTGGTGGTACACAAGGTGTTTTCCCAGTTAATGGCAGAGTATTTGGAATCACCCAGTATTATGGTGTTTGATTGTATCTTAATATTGTCCAGTATGTTTATAACGGTGTAGTGAGAACCTTGGACCATGAAGGGGGATCAGTAGGCAGCTACAGTTTGGACTGCAGTCTTACATAGTGTTAGTTGCATATGGTGATTCTCAGATGGATTGTGTTTGACACTAGGCTGGAGGTGTGAATGACCTTGGTGAATATGGACATTCCTCCACCTGTAGTGTTGTGGTCTTGGTTTGTTGCCCGACACGTGTGATAAAAGTTGCAGGCAGGTATTACAGGTGTGCTCTCTGGAGCACTGCACCAGGTCCCAGTTACTGCACAGATATCGATGTTCCCCATTTGTATGTGTGGCTCAGGAGAGTGCCTGTTTAGGTTTAGACTTCTAACACTGAGTCACATTACTGTCAGTTTTGCATGCTTGTATCGGTTACAGTGATGGTTTTGCCCTTTGAACCTTGCCTAGATAAGGCACTATGGGGGTGCCAAGAGCTGTCGCCAGTAACCTGAATCCCATGGGCAACACGTGCAGTCCATCTCTGCCAGAGCATCATGGTTTGTACATCATGTCACCCCAGGCAGACAGATAACGGATCCCCTTTAAATGA
>NC_056751.1:362143213-362253213 GCF_019279795.1 Protopterus annectens
TGGATTCGGGCTATTGAACTTTCGTTCAATAGTCCTAGTATATATATATATATATATATATATATATATATATATATATATATATATATATATATATATACACATATATACATATATATATATATATATATATATATATATATATATATATATATATCTATAGATATACATGTGACTACACATACACACGCAGTTATATGTACAGTAAAATACATAAGTAGATGGTGCACACAATATGGAACAGCCACTAAGCCTACAGTTAATTCCTAAATGACTGGACATTGTATGGGCCACCCATACAAAGGACAGTCGTTGCCTGCAACATATACCCACCGAGAGGTCATAGGAAAAACACCACCCAGAGGTTTGCAGACATTTAAATCTTTAATCATGTACTATTACAGTTCTATATGCCATGTCATATAGCTGTTCAGACACTGACAACTATATAAACAGAGGAATGCAACTGTGAACCAGTTACAGTAATACAGTAGTCTGGAAAGGTTCACAACTGTTGCTGTCCAGGCCAAGCCCTTCACATTGTACAATAGTGAAGACAAACTGGGCCACAGGATACCAAACAATCAACAGTATGTAATGCAGGTGTATAGTTCAGCAGCCTCTATCTACACACTGTACAAACTCAGTAGGTGGTAAAGATGTCATGTGACCACATGGGCTGTAACTGCTACATAACATGGTATAACTGACATCATCACGAGCATACCGACAAACAGAACAGTTTGTAAGGCAAGGGGCAGTAGTCCTGCATTAACCAGATCCATGTCAGTAATGTATATATAGGTGAAGTTTATGGTACTGTACACCCGATTCCACTTGAAATCATCGAATTACCATTTCATCGAATTGCAAATCATCGAGACCAAATCGTCGAAAACTCAATTCATCGAAAACTCATATCATCGAATCTCAAATCATCTAAATCTATAAAGCAACCACAAATAATATTCCACAAAGTTTTTACTATGTTTATGCAGGGGGGCAAGCCCCTCACACCCCCTGTAAATAAATATACCATCTCCAAGGTTGCACTACAGTGGGGGAAAGAGGTTATTTCCTAACCCCACTGTAGTGCGACCTTGGAGTTGGTATATTTTATTACGGGGGGTTTGGGGGGTGCAGGGGTGCTTGCCCCCCTGCATAAACATAGTAAACAGTGTCTGGGATATTATTTGTAGTTGCTTTATAGTTTTCGATGATTTGAGATTCGATGATATGAGTTTTCGATGAAATGAGTTTTTGACGATTTGGTCTTGATGATTTGTAATTCGATGAAATGGTAATTTGATGATTTCAAGTGGAACCGTACATCCAGATACCTTAAGGCAGCGCAGCCCTGATACCCCCACATTTTGTAACAGCCTAGGTCATTTATGGTGCTCCCTCCCTAGACTCAATAATACAGGGCCATATACCACTGTTACATACACTGGCCTCTGGAGTGCATAAGGGCACATATGTATTGTGTAGGTGATGCCCACACATATATGGCCCCAGCCTCACCATATGTGTGGGGGATACAACAGCAGTGGACTGATGGCAGAAATGGCAGTGTGATATACTCACAGCCCACTACAGAACAACCAACGACAGCATGACATATGTGCAAAACTTGGTATGTAGGTGATGGTCAGAGGCTGGAATACAGGCACATATGTGGACAGCTGTTGCCATACATTAAGCAAGGTGCTGGTGTTACAGGATAGTCTGTAACATACTCTTAGTCAGGGAATTGAGGTTAGAAACAGACATGGATGTAGCCATGTACCGATAGCACTCAACACACACACTGCCAGTGTAATATGTGACACAGGACCTGTGTGGTGGACAGACAAGACATGATAGTCATAGCTCTGGCCAGCATGAGGATAAGCCCACAGTTGTGTGCTATGCAGACAGACTGCATTCCAAGGTAAACTAGTATGTACACACACACACACACCCTGTAACACCAGTACTATACAAAGCATAACACAACTCTTCTCACAGTCTGTCTGTAGTTCCTGATCCTCCTACAAATATGTGGCTGCCCTGAGTGTGCCGGTTCTCCTGTAAGGGGTATTGCTACCTGCTGTTGGTAACACTGCTGCCCACACATAGGACGGATGTCCATCACACCGAAAATGTAAAGGGACCATGCACACATGATGTGGGGATTTACAGAGGGTGGTTGCCATGACAGTGTTAATTGGGAGTAGTACACATGTGTACTCATATATATCTGGCTATCTGGATAAGTATATGTACATATATTTCCACCATATGTCCTGGACATGAAGTGCAGCCCAACCCTAGCCCCTATGATCCCAATGTCGTAGTTGAAGGGGATATCAGGTATGTATAGCAGGTATACTAGCAGACTATTGCTACTGTCATTGGGATTGTCTTCACAGACATGGTGTGTGTGGGAGGTCACATCTGCTTATAACATGTGTGTCATTGGCTACTGACAGGCATCCTAAGGACATCATTGTACAGTACCGCTGCTAGCACGTAATGCCGCTGTGGACTGCAGCAGAGATATTGGGCAATATATGTGGAAAGTCTGACACACTCTGTACAGTCCAGAGGTATACACCTAAGCCCTTAGTGCTACACATGTGTACAATGCCTGACAATATGGATGTAGACAGCCATGTAGATGGGTATAACACATAACGACTGGTATATACTTGCCAACATAGGTTATGCATTCACACACCCCTGTCTGGCCTGACAAATTATGACCGCTGGTACACGGGTGCCATGGCCACATACTACCCACTAGATATTGATATACATCTGCACAGCATCCCACTGCCCTGCCTGACATACATGACTGTTAAGGGAGGACTGGCAGCAGTACATCTGGCAAGTATCTGCACATGACATCTCACTGGGTAAGTACACTAAGCTGCTAGGCATGTAACAATGCCCTGTGCAGGCTGCAGGCAGACTGGCTCAACACTGGCCAACATCTCCAATGGGTGAATGCACATGTACCTGCATATAAAGCAGGCTCAACAGGCATGTCACAGCACAGGATAAGATACATCTGTGTGGAAGTGCATAACTACAACCAATGTGAACACAGCCACATATGGTTAGCTAGCATGATATTACAGTATATGGACTATCTGTTCTACACCATCCTCAAATGTGCCTCTCGAGACTGACCCTACATATACTGGCCTGCTACACAGTTTTGTCTGATGGCTGTCTGTGGTATGGGACGCGTGTGTGTATGGCCTACAAACATGTACGCCAATACAGCACCATACAGTGGAGCAGCATGTAACATCTGATAGGAGGGGAACTAGAACAATGACATCTACCACAGTCTATACACTGGCTAAAGTACATATTAACAATACACACACTGTCGACATTCACCATAGGTACACAGACCTCAGTACTGTACAAACATCCACAGAATGTCCAGGTAATGTCATGAAATGTAACCCCTACTGTATATAACGTGTAGCAGTTGGATATATCACTGGCTTATTCTCAGATATGATGACACTAATTATGGTGTACAGCACATATGCACCACTTCATGCATGACATATGTACAAAGGTTAACAGAGGTGTGGCTGGAAGCACATACACAGGGCCAATATTGACATGTTGCTGTGATAACCGCATACATTTACTGTTGTAACAGGGTTTGTTGCAACATATATCCTATGAGGGATATGACATCAGTGACTATCACGGCTTTCACCACCTACAGACTGCAATCCTCACACTACCTTCTGCAGTCCACAGATAGATGCTCCGTGGGTGACACATGAAACCAATGACACAACACTGCCCAGTCTGCAGATGACCCTGCAGATGGGGATTCCTCATAAACATGGAACTGACATGGCAAGTATTGAAACATGTATGACAGCCATATCCACACAAACACTGTTAAACCAACAAATGCAGTACAGCAGCACTTACAGTCTGTAGTCAGGTCAGGCACATCCCCCTCCTGTTTGTTGCCCTGTTTCCACAGTGTATGTTGTTAGAGGTAAACCCCAATCCATTTGAGATGCTGTTTGCCACATGACAGATCTGGTTCCCGCTCACAGTGGATGAAAACGGCCAACACCACCAGGATGTTCCTAGATATTGGAGTGTGTTTCCATGCAATTGGCTATGGGAATGTTACCACAGCTGCTTCACATGCAATCAGCAAGGGGAGGGCTGCAATTCATGCAGAGGCCATCAGCTGATCATGAGCATCACTTAAAATACACATGCTGCTGCCTAAGCAAAGCAGGTGTAGGTCTCCACATCCACCAGAGAGAGGGTGGGAGAGGCAGACAGAGGCAAAGACATGTCAGGGAGGGGTGGGAGAGTAAAACTGAATCATGTTTGTGTCACACACCTACCAGCATAGGGTATTAAACCCCTGACAACTATGTAGTGCTATTACGGTTCGATACAGTTATTGGATGTTCCACATGGGTTACCTGTTGTGGAGCAATCAGAACATATTTGTGATGGTGAATGACATCTGCAACAGGGATACAGTAGCTATATGGTAGGTGACGTACATGTGTCTGTCCGCATGAACAGGTGCCAGCGTCAACACAGCCACACTCTCACAGACACACACACACATTGACATACATGGCAGGGCCAGGAGTACAACTCATCAGTAGTGGGATTGCCACATCACATCACTGTGCAGATATCACATCCACCACACAGGTCATATAGGGGTTGTATGGGCAAAGGGTATGGGGAGGTGTCTGACATCAGACAGCATGCTGCAGTATGCCCATGGGGGTTGTAGGGAGTGTGGACGTGAACACACGCAGCATACAACACACACACAAACACACAGGGAGCCAGTACTGACATGCATGGGTGCATGTCTGCACAGGTGCGTGGTGTTTGACTGTGCCAGACGGCTGTAAAAGGCTAGGCAATGGGTGTACCTTGGCATCAGGCCACATGACGGTGGTCTGCATTGTGGCTCAGGAATGTAGTGTCTGCATTTGCCCACTCAGGTGGGTATTATATCCCCCATCCAGTCACCTGGGTGACTATTGTGTGTGGCCAATGCTGTACATCGCTTGCCATGTATGTGTTCCTTAGTCCATGACATGGACAGTGTCTGGGATGTGCACACCTCCCACATGCATGTACAGTGACATGTGGAACTGTACCTGGGGTCTCCAGCCCATGTTGTGAACACGGATTATCATCAGATGTGCCAGTTCTGCCCACCTGTGGTGGGAACTGGTAATGGCCAGCAGGTTTACCCCACAACTACATTGAGAGAATGCTAACAGCATTCCCTGGTGTCAGTGGCATCTGTCCATACAGGGCATGTTGTCAGGCATGGTATGTCTATTGTGGGTCACATGTGATTGTACCACAAGTGGTGCAGGTGTCCATTGGGGAACATGGGGGAGGTGCACTGTCTGCACGTACGTGCATATTGGACAGTTGGACAGGGTGACATGCCCTCTGTAGCCCACTGCTGTCACTCCATAGTTACTATCAGTGGCCAATATGCAGTGTACTACCCACATATTGGCTGTTACCTAGGCATGTGTGTGTGTATGAGACATGGGTTGAGAGTGTGCTCTGGGTAATACTGGGGTTGCTAACTGTGATTGCCTATCCTTGATTAGGTTCATAGGTTGGTACTAGGCTATCAGCCCTAGGGCCTTTACAAGCCTAGCCATAACAATTCCCTGACTATTTCTTCACACACTATTTACTTTCCTGGACCCCTGTCTAGCAGGGCGACTGACGTAATCCCCGGGGTGAATTTCCTTTCTCCCATCCAATCGTCAAGGTTTTTTTGAAGAGGGCCAAAGAGGCACTCTGCTTGACATGTATGGGCAATCTATTCCAGAGTCTGGGGAATCTCTGCGTCAAGAACCTATCCCTCCAGCATGTTTTGTTTATTGTGACGACAAGGTTAAGATCCCTGGAGCGTGTGGTTCTGAGGGATTGGGATTTACTTTAAGTGTAGCATGTCCAACAGCTCTGGGTTTGACATGGCCTTGTATGTTAAGCAGAGATCGCCTCTCAGTAGATGATATGTGACAGAGTATAGCTGGAATTTTTTAAGGCGGTCAGCATAGGGCATCTGCTTTAGGTCTGTGATTCCTTTAGTGAGGTATTTCTGTGGCCTTTCCAGTTGTTGCAGATGTCTTGGGAGGTACATACCAAACGGGGCGCTGTATTCTATAATGGGTATAATGAGGGATGAGTACAGTGGGACAATGACCTCCTTTTTTCTAGATGAAAAGCCGTTAGTGATGAGGTGTGCCACATAGAAGGATTTCCTGTGGCGATGTGGTTATCGAAAGTGAGACCACTGTCCACCTGTGTCCCTAAGTCTCTTATCACACTTTCAGTGTTTAGTGTACTGCCACCTATATGGTAATTCATGGGTACATGTTTTTTTCCCAAAGGGGATAACTATACATTTCTTGGCATTGAGCTTGAAACCATGGCTCTGGCACCAAGCATCTGTTTCTGTAAGGCCCTTTTGTAGAGTATCCACATAATTTGGGGATTCAATAATGGCTCCCAGTTTGCAGTCATCTACGAACTTTGTTAGCCAGAGTCCCTTAGTGTTGGCCTGTACTTCATCGAAGTAGATGCCAAACAAGAGTGGTCCCAGGACTGAACTCTGAGGTACTCCACTTGTCACTTGTCTGGAGCTGGATTTGGAGTCGGCTACTTTTACAGTGTGGGCTCTATCAGTAAGCCAGTTAGCAACCCATTGAGTGATGTAGGGATTAATGCCCAGCTTAGTACGTTTATCTATGATTCCAGAGTGGGGGATGGTGTCAAAGGCCTTGGCAAGGTCTAGATAGGCTGTGTGAACCATCTTACCCTTGTCCATGGCTCTGGAGACTGATTAGAAGAAGTCAATCAGGTTCAGGAGACAAGATCGGCCCTTCACGAACCCAAACTGGGTGAGGTCCAGTGTTTGAAGGTTGCCAATGTCTTTGTTTATAAGTTCCATGATAATACGCTCCATGGCCTTGCAGATAAGGCTCGTCAGACTGATGGGACGGTAGTTTCTGGGATCCAAGGTGGATCCCCCCCTTGTGGGGCTATGATTAAACATGACACTTAGGTGAGGTGCCAGTTCATATTGTGTAGTACACAGCCTGGGATGTCATCTGGTCCCATGGATGCTGTATTCTTAGCTTTGAAGAGTGCGTTTTTTACCTGTGTGGCCGTTATTACCGGAATTTGTCACATGTATGGGTATGGCTTTGCACCCCAGCCTCTCAGCCATTTCACATCTGTTATCCCTGTACGGTGGACATTGTGATATATAGTAGGGCCTCCATATAAGAAATATGCAATACCTGCTCCACATTGGCCACACCCACCTCTACACAGGATATGGGTTACAAACACATACATGCACACCTGCCATGTCTGGGAGAAGAACCCCCACCTAACTAGTTTATTACACTACAGCACTACGCAGTTATAGTATGTGCCACGAACATTAGTGGAGTACTCCTTCCACAAAAGTGTATTTCACAATGACTGACATTAGCAGGATTGCCAAAGTAGGGCATTTGAAATTGACTGGCAGTAACTAGCCTACAATGGATTGCTCCCTACACAGACAGTGAGGCACACAAAACATCCACAACCAACATGTGTGGGTATAGAACCCCTAACAGAGGTTTATATCACACTACAGCATGGAGCTGTTATAGGACGCTATACTAGAGAGCTCCTTCCCCAAAGGTGTATTTCACAATGAATCAGCAGGATTGCCAAAGTAGGGCATTTGAAATGTACTGAGAGTGACTAGCCTAAAATGCATTGCTCCCTACACAGACAGTGACACACACAATACATCCAGAACTGCCATGGGTGGAGATTGAACCCTACCATGGTTCTAATTCACACTACAGCAGTACGCAGTTACAGGATGCGCTACGGAGATTACTGGGCTACAGCCTTCCCAATGGTGTATTTCAGGGTGGGTGACATCAGCAGCCTTGCCAAAGGTGGGTATATGAATTATAAGGGGTGTGAGTACCCTAAAAAGCATTGCTCTCTACACAGTCAGACATGCACACAAACACACACACACACACACACACACACACACACACACACACACACACACACACTCTCACACACAGTTGCCAGGTCTGGGGTTAGAACTCCTACCTAACTAGTTTATCACACTACTGTGGTACGTCGTTACGGGATGCACTACGGAGATTACTGGGCCTTCCCAGAGGTGTATTTCTAGGTGGATGATATCAACAGCCTTGCCAAAGCTGGGTATATGAATTGTAAGGGGTGTGAGTACCCTAAAAAGCATTTCTCTCTACACAGTCAGACATGCACACAAACACAAACACACACACACAAACACACACACACACACACACACACACACACACACACACACACACACACACACACACTTGGCAGGTCTGGGGTTAGAACTCCTACCTAACTCCTTTATCACACTATAGCCGTACGCAGTCACAGGACTTGCTACAGAGATTACTGGGCTACAATCGCCCCAGAGGTGTATTTCTAGGTGGGTGACATCAGCAGCCTTGCCAAAGGTGGGTATATGAATTGTAAGGAGTGTGAGTAGCTTAAAAAGGCATTGCTCTCTACACAGTCAGACACGCACAGAAACACACACATACACACAGTTGCCAGTTTTGGTGTTAGAAATCCTACCTAAATAGTTTATCACACTACAGCAGTACACAGTTATGGGATGCGCTACAGAGATTACTGGGCTACAGCCTTCGCAGAGGTGTATTTCTAGGTGGGTGACATCAGCAGCCTTGCCAAAGGTGGGTATATGAATTGTAAGGAGTGTGAATAGCCTAAAAGGCATTGCTCTCTACACAGTCAGACACGCAAACAAACACGCACACACACAGTTGGCAGGTCTGGGGTTAGAACTCCCACCTAAGCTCTTTATCATACTATAGCCATGCGCAGTTACAGGATGTGCTATGGAGATTACTGGGATACAACCATCCCAGAGGTTCATAGGTTCATAGGTTCATACTAGGCTATCTGCCCTAGGGCATTTATAAGCCTAGCCAGAGTGTGTGTGGCTTTCACCACCCCTTACGATGAGAATACTATACCCATTAGTTTGCTGTGCCTCTGTCCAGCAGAGTGTGAATAGCCTAAAAGGCATTGCTCTCTACACAGTCAAACACAGACAGACACACACACATGCAAACACAGACACTGACCAGGTCTGGGGTTAGAACTCCTACCTAACTAATTTATCACACTACAGCAGTACGTAGTTATGGGATGCACTATGGAGATTACTGGGCTACAGCTTTCTCAGAGGTGTATTTCTAGGTGAGTGACATCAGCAGCCTTGCCAAAGTTGGGTATATGAATTGTAAGGGGTGTGAATACTCTAAAACACATTGCTCTCTACACAGTCAGACATGCACACAAACACACACACACACACACACACACACACACACACACACACACACACACACACACACACACACAGTTGGCGGGTTTGGGGCTAGAATTCCCACCTAACTCCTTTATCACACTATAGCCGTATGCAGTTATGCAGTTATAGGACGTGCTACAGAGATTACTGGGCTACAACTGTCCTAGAGGTGTATTTCTAGGTGGGTGACATCAGCAGCCCTGCCAAAGGTGGGTATATGAATTGAGTGTGAGTAGCCTAAAGGCATTGCTCTCTACACAGTCAGACATGCACACAAACACACACACTCACAGTTGCCAGGTTTGGGGTTAGACCTCCTACCTAACTAGTTTATTACACTACCGCAGTACACAGTTATGAGACACACCTCGGAGATTACTGGGCTATAACTCTCCCAAAGGTGTATTTCACATTGGATGACCTCAGCAGGCTTGTAATAGTAGCGCTATGGGGTGGGCGGTGTATGCATGGGCCATAACCCATTCATGTAGGGATGACATGCTACATGCAGCCACACACAGAGTCATATGTCACAGGTACGTGTATATAGCTACTAGATGACTACTTCCTTGTACAGTCATGTTGCACAACTGGCACGTGCACCCCATAGTCTGTGGTGCTGACAGGTACTGGTCACTAGTATTTGCAGTGAGTGACATCTGCACCTCAAGTGTTTGGGGCCCTTTGGCTGTGTGCTGGGTGGGACAGGCCTGGATGGCTCCTTGTCACGGTCACCCTCTTCCACACATCTATGTCCATCTACCTTTGGCTTATTATAGTGTGTTGTCCTTACATATATGTCTGTATTCCTATCCACTGTGTGTGCAAGGCATGAGTGGTGCATACTGACAAGTGTCTGCACTAACAATTGCAACTGCCGGATATGTCTGGTCCACTGGTGTTTGCAGACATGGCCTTCATGTGTTTAAGTGTGTGAGCATGCCCAATATGACCTTTCAGTGTGTTGTTGACTGACATTGCCTTCATTTCTCTAAGTGTGTGTGCATGCTCAGTAAGGCCGTCTGTATTGCATGTGTGGATCATGTCCAGGTGGTTTGTACTGCAGTGCTGACCTTTGTGTTGTACACTGACAGGTAGCATGCTGTATCTGCAGGGTATCCATCGATCATTTGGCACTGACTGTTGCTACATGTCTGCATAGCGGGGGGGAACACCTGACTATTTCTATGTTTCTACACAGGCTTGGGGAGGCATACCTGACTGTTACTATATTTCTATGTAGGATGGGGGGGCACACCTGAAACTTGTACAAATTTGCTAGGACTGTACATTTCAGACTGTAGTCTTACCTATCGTGCTAGCTAGGCCATACCAGTGTACTATAGTTCTTATCTTTTGATTACCTACATATGCGTTTCTGACTTCCTAAACTTCACAACTGACTTCCCACTACCTGGCCTGCTGTAGTCTGTCTGTGTAGGCCTGGGGGGTAGTTACCCACAGCCCTCATTCAGAGGCCATAGTACAGCATTTGTTTGTGTTTGTCTACACCTGTCCTGTTGGATGTGACTGTGTTGGGTGTGTGACCCCCTCCCCCTGTCTGGCATGTGTGAGTCCCTTATCTTGCGGGTGTCCCAGTATTGAGGGTGATGTTGCAGGGCTGCCTATATCGGATGCACATAGTACACTCCATATGCATGGTTAGGCACAGGTAGTGTAATGTCTGGCATCCATTTTACTGTATGTGAGAGTCAGAGAGAGGTGCTATTCCCTGGGTCCCTCCCATGCCAGAGTATGTGCTATACATTTGCCTCTGCCAGGGCCAGGGCATACTGGGCACACCTCCTTCTGCCTACTGGGGCAGGCTCAGGTTGTTCCTCCTCCGAGTCACTCTGTGCCTGTGCAGGCCTGAGCATTGGTGGGGGGCTGTGTGGCCTTGCCGCATGCTGCTCCTGCTGCAGCTGTTTCTGCAGGATCATATTGTGTAGCATGGCACATACAAGGACAATTTGGGTACATGTAGTTGGTGAGTACTGCAAGGCTCCACCGGATGTGTCCAGGCACTGGAACCATGACTTGAGCATCCCATACACATGCTCTATTATGATTCTTGTTTGTGTGTGTGTCTCCTTATGGAGTTCTTGTTTGGGTGTGTGTGCGTTTCTGATGGGTGTCATTAGCCATGGCTCCAGTGCATATCTAGCATCCCCCACTAGGTGACCCTGTGGGATATCCCCATTGGCAAATTTCTGGTACAGCTGCGTCAGATGCCAGATGTGGGAATCATGATAGCTTCCAGGGCAGCCAGCACACACGTTCAGTATTTTGCCCTGGACATCGCACATGACCTGGCAGTTGATGGAGGGGAAGCCTCCTGCGGTTGATGTGGACCCTACCCTGCTCAATGGGTGGTGCTTTGATGCGTATGTGCATGCAGTCTATTGCACCCAGTACCTCAGGGTATTCTGCTATTTGGTGGAAGAGATGCATATTGCTGGCCAACACATCACGGGATATGGGAAAACATGCGTGCTCACCGACATGTGCTGACAAGGCATCCAGGAACTGGTGGAGTACCCTGGATGCTGATGCCTGTGAAATCCCCATCATATTCCCAGTTGGCCTTTGGAAGGTAGCTGTAGCTAGTATTCTTAGGCCTACACATACCTTGGTATCCACTGGGAAGGGTTACCCCCTGCTAGTTCTGTGTGTGAGGCGTTTCCAGCACAGCTCCACGATTTTCTGTAGGAGGTCCCTGTCCACCCTATAGCGCTCCACTATCTCCAGCTCATGTAGCCCTTGGTAGGTTACCCTGGGTCTGTACACTCTTCTCCGTCTCCTCACACTGGGTTGGTTGGCAGCATTCACATCCTCACCACCCTCAGCCTCTTCCACAAGTTGTATGACAGCTACTGCATCCCCTAACATTTTGCTGTTATGAGTGTTCAAAGTTCTCCGCTTGTTTACACCGGTGGTGTAGAGTGTGGGAAAAACCAGAGGGGTAGGTGTTTACACAGTTTATAGTAGTGTTCTGGGCTGGGCTGGTCTGCTGCCTGTGTAATTGGCTGGTTCTGATACATTTCACCTGGCAGCTAACCTAGTACCCCTTGATTACCTTCCTACTGCTGTTTTCCTTTCCCATTGCCCTTCTGTTTAAGCCCGGGGGCACGCCGCACAATCGGAGTACTCCAATGTGCACACCGCTTCTATTTCTTGGTTTAACTTCCTTTATCTTCCTGTAAATCCCAGTGAGCAGTGCACACACCCCCTTACACTTTGTCAAAAGTGTTAGGCAGGTTTAGACACACCCCCTAGCTTAGCTGTGCTAAGCTAGGAGCAAACCTGAGCCACGGGACTCCAATCTGCTTGCAGTATGCCTGACACACCCACCCATGATGTCACCTACCTCCTAGTCTTGCACTCGGCTATTCATACTCTTACACTGTTTGGACCTGCCTCACATGTTGGAGAAAACTGGGATTCACTATCTTTCCCCTCATTTGCATAAGATTGCCTGCTAATGCATAGTTACATGTGTCACACTGAGCCTTCCCCCTAAGCAGCCACTATTTACTGGCCAGGTAGTCTTTTGCCTGCCATTGACTTGCATGGCAGAATACTGATATCAGTTGGAATGCTTGTTTTAGGTTTATTTTCTTATTTTACCACCAATCCCGTTTGCGTGCCGTTGCCCTATGCTAAAACAGCCGTGATCGGCAGTAATAAAATAAAAGTTGTATTTTTTACATTTTGCATTATTTACAATGCCAATGGCCTTATACTTGGCCATTAGCATGCTTCCTCAATGATATGCAACCTTTATTTAGAGCTGTCATGTCTCTGTTTTGGATTTTGCAGAACCATACTCGGTTACTAACCGAGCACATTTCTGTATATTACGCTAGTCCTGCACAGCCTGATTCCAGCTTTCTGGATAGCAGATTTACCTCATTTGCGTGGTTTTCACCTGCAAATGGGGTAATTTGCATATGGGGGCTGGGAACGTGCAGCACTAGTGCAAGAGTGCTCATGCATGTCAAACGAGCACGTATGTAGATCGCTCGGCCCCCATACTGCCAACATTTCCTCTTACACTAATCATGCATGCCGTGCAAGCTTTTGAGAATCTGGGGGATTGTCTTACTATGATCCTGAACTGGATAAATGTGCTGGTGTAAAAGAAGAAGAATAGATGGATAAAGGGGAGCATTAATAAAAAGGGTGCCAGGGCCATCTGTTAAATCAACTGTTGTCTTTCTATCAGCATATTATGGAGGCATAAATGATACTGCGATTTAGAATGATTGCAGAACAAAATTTTTTAACCTGCAGGAAGTCAGTGCAGCAGATACACTGGTCCTGAATCTCTGTAGGTGTAATTACCTCTTTCTCCAGCCCAATTCAGTCTCCAGCCTTCACATGTTTCTTTTCAGTAAATATTTATAAACTGAAAAAAAAAAACATAACAGTTACTTCCTTAAAGCCTCTTTAATCAGATTTGCTGTCTCTTAGAAAGTAATATCCTCAAGAAGCACAAGGAAAGCTAGTGATGATCAGCAGCTGCAACTGTACTGGAGACCAGGAGATCATTGTAATACTTTTACTTATCAGAGAAAGTAGAAATAAATGACCATATGCTTCTTTAAGTGGGCAGTCTACTAACTAACCTTATAGACCACCACCCAGTGTTTTTTTCTATTTCTGACTCTTGTAGTTGATCATCAGTGGACCCTGTTGAGTCTCTTCAATTGCTGGGTCTAGCTACCCCTCCTGGCCTGCACCACACTTACTGGGATAAAGGATTGGGGCTGGCGAGGAGATCACAGCATCCTGGGTTTGCATCATACCACTGCCAACATTTTTTTTACCTTTATTCCTGCTCCTGACTTGGTAATACCATGCGGATGGAACTTCCAATGGTCAGAACATGCTGATACCCTACTGAGTTCCACAAGAAATTTAGGGAAACATGCAGACTCCACACAGAAAGCACCTCAGACAGAAACTGAACCAGAAAACTTCTTGCTGTGAGACAACAATGCTGCCCACTGTGCTGTCTTTCTTAATTTAAAACATTCCAGACCAAAACAAAAAAGTGGAGATCGTTCATAAATGAAGAAAAATGTGGTATACAAGAAAAAAACAGTGCAAATGCTCTGGAAGTGTGCATGTTAACTACCCAGAAGTTAAATACCGATGGAAAAAGTCTAAATAAGTCATTGATTTGCAGGTCAGTTCTCCTTTAAATGCTTTAACAGCAGTGGTGATGGGCCTGTGATAAGCCATTTCAAAGAAGAAATGCTAACCAGTGAAGGGAGTGAACCTGCCATTACCACTTTTGGTTATTGAATCCTCCTAACCCCCAGCACTGGATTTACTGACTGCTTAATAGGTAGTATCCAAGCAGAGAGAGTGCTTATCAGCATATGCTAAACTGGAATGTACACTGAAGGAGGAAATGTAATTACTTTCCAGTTTCAATACTGAGTCTAGTACAGATCTTGAACAAGAAATTCAGAAAACAGCTACGCCACCGATCACCCATGAGATTTAGTTTGGGCGCAGAAGTAGCATCATGTTCTTGGAAATAAACACTCTATTAGCTACCAAAGGCAGAACCACAACTTTACTTGACTAAAATGCTGATTTTAGAAAATAATCTTCCCTTTTTTCTGCTTTCCTCAGAGGAGGAAAGAGACATGCAAAAGTTAAATTTGCATGGCCACAAACTGTGTCTGACCCGTAAGGATGTGAGATCTCAATCCTCTGTCCTCAGAACTACCACTACCATTAACTGGTTCTTTTGACAACTGTTGAGTGGGTGAAAGAGATTTTGGCTGGGCTCAATGAGTAAACATGGTGGGGGATGAAGTCAGGACACCTTCCCCTTATTGCAGCTCCTCAGTATTCTAAGACTTTGTCAGTACATCAAGCATTTTCCCAAGAAGCCAGCCAATTGCACAGACTATCAAGGTAAACCACAGGAATACACTTTCACATTAAAAAGGCAGCTCAAAAAGTCCAGGTATTTCTATATGTAGTTCTTCACTGCATTTGGCATATTACTAATTGGGGAATATATTTTATTGTGAATATTAAACAGTGAAGTATATGATTCCTTACAAATGGACTTTGCATAGTTAACACTGGAGCAATTTTCAGATGATTCAATAAATATGATAAGTACTGATTGATATAATCAGTAGCAACTTATTTCAGACTTTGAGGTGTTACTGAAACAGCACAAAAAAGTGCTCAGCTGGAGAGTTCAAAATAAGAATATGCATGATTTTATGAGGAGAATTGTGCAGAAAGAACTGTCCAATACAAAGAGGGTCTGCATTCTACAGCATTCTGCACACATTCAACACATGAACTCTCAGCTTTAATTTCTATGCAAACTGAAACTTCTTGCAAAAATATATTTTTTATTAAAAAATCTTTATTAAATTATCACTTATGACACAGGCAATCATACATTTATATAAATGAAAACAAACCTTATTGACATAATTTTAGTTACAAACAATATGCATCACATAATCTATCCAGTCACTGTCAGTCAAACATTACATAGCTCTGTGATGGCCTCTCTTTACCCGAGCCAGTAATCAAGAAGCCTCAGTCCTCACCACTGACGCTGGTGAGAGATGGTCACTAAAAACAGGAATGAATTTACACAGAATTTTCAAATGCAGCTCTCTGCATTAAACACAATTTCCCCCTAGAGCACACAGGGAACATGCCCCATTGGGACAGAACTCCCTGTCTCCCAGATCCCAAACAAGACTCATTTTGGAGCACTGTGTCCCAAGTTCCAAGTAGCTGACACACACACACACACACACACACACACACACACACACACACACACACACACACACACACACACACACACAGAGACACACACACACACACATTCCTGGGAAAGGCTGGTACAGATTTACTAGCTGTAGCCCTTCTGCCCAATACTAACATAAATGGTACAGTGTAACCAAAGCAGCCAGGCTTTTCAGACAGTCACTCTCAAGACATTAAAAGTATTCTCTAAAAGATCAGCCACAAGGAACGGTATAAAATATTTAATAATAAATAATAAAATAGAAAATATGAAAATACTAAATATCAAAGTACAATAAACATCAGAGTTTCAATGACGGGAAATAAAAATAACACAGTTGGGCAGATTCAAACAGATGCAGAAAAGTACCACTAAACTAATCTCACTGTATTTCCTGACTGTCTAATTTATAACTGTTCCCTACCTAACTTAATTAATACAGCAAGGCAAGATAGGATGCTGATATGCTTACTTCCACAAGGCAAGGTGATGAGCTTCCAATTAACTGAACTGAACTGAACTAATTGTCATAAATTTTTATATCAGGTTCCAAAGATAACAAGAAAAAACAATCTGCTGTGTGAGTTCTAGCCTCTCAGTGCTGGTTATGGAATGACATCACATTTGATCACCTAACTCTGATACAATACACACTCAGAGCTTTGATAATATCTGCTGCAACATTCTGAAATTATAGAATAATTTCAAAAACTTCTACTCTTTCCTTCCCTTCCAGAATTCTTTGTTTAAACATAAACATTTAATCAGTTATAATAACACCGTTGATACATTTTTAACACAAGCACCTGTAGAAGTCAGTGTGATAGTCAAATGACACAGAATTGCTTACAAAACCCCAACCAACCATGCCGGCATATGTCACACATGCACTGCCCTATTCTCCCTGGCACAGATAGCCATACCTCACACCATCATATCTTCCACCCCTTTGAAGACTCAAGCTAGTTTTTCAAGCGACTCTGAAAAAATGCTGCTTAAGAGAAACCGGCCTGTCTGGGAACACATTAACCCATATCCTGTCTTGAAAGTCCATCTGCAATGGCATTGCCTGACCCCATTACTTTTCTTCACTGTGGTGTCATATGACTGCAACTCTAGACTCCATCTTAATAACTTGGCATTTTGCTGGCTGACTCTATGTAGCGATGTTAAGGGATTGTGGTCTGTAAACACAGTGAATTTCCTTCCATACAGATAAGGCTAGTTTCTGCAGTGCCCATACTATGGCTAAACATTCTTTTTCTACAGCTGCATAACATTCTTGCCTGGGTTGGAGTCTATGGCTGAGATATACAACTGGGTGCTTTTCTCCCTCTGATGAAACCTGGCTGAGTACAGCCCCCACCCCATGGTGTGAAGCATCCACCTGCACAACAAATTATTTGCTGTAATCTGGACTGGCTACGACAGGGGTTCCTCCCAAAACCACTTTAACATTTGGGAATGCCTGCTCGCAGGCTGGGGTCCACACTACCTTATTTGGCCTGTTTTTCTTTGTCAGGTCTGTGAGGGGAGCAGCTATCGTATTTGTGACACCCGTGCCCTGGACCAGCAATCAAGGAGCCTCAATCCTCACCACTAACACCAGAGAAGGCGTCTCATATATGAGGAAAGGATAACAAATACACACAGTAGAATGCAATTTCCCTTAAGAGCACACAGAGATCACAGTCAGTCCGGGGCTGGTTGCTCCCTTGCTCTCCAGGTCCCCAATAGGACTCCCCACTGGCACAGCTATAGGGTCCAGATTGCAGCCTAGCTGGGCAAGTTAAACCTCCAGCACCCTCTCTGTCCAACCAGTGCTTCGTGTCCCTGCCCAAGTAGCTGACACACACACACCTTGAGATAAGAGTTTATACAACCACACAGACACTCCTTGGACAGGCTGGCACAGGTTCTCCAGCTGTGCCCATATTAACCAGACTATACGGTAGTACCACCTGCCACCATCCAGCTAATATTTATCAGCTATTCATAGGCCCTTAAAAGGGTGTCTAATTATTACTGTGCAATATTATTATTATCCAGTTGGTAGTATAACTAAACAGTCAAGGCTTATTAGAGTGACTTGGTGCAGTAATCACTATAAATATGCAGTGTACTCCAGAGCTTAAATTATCTCTACACAAAGCCACAGTTGAAAGTTTTTTTTTTTTAATATTTAATAATAAATGATAAAAACACAAGACAATACTTACTACACAGTGCTAGTCAAGAGTTCAGAGATCACAGGGAAATACTTAAGATAATTCAGTTAGTACAGTTCTGACATCGCAGAAAACACAGTCTAATCTTTCTAGTTTCTAGCTATTTCTAAAAGAAAACACAAGTCTAAGATAAACTTACATAAGAAAACAGGCAGAGTGTTGATGAGTTGGATGGTCAAGAAAAATGCTTAATAATCTCCGGTTCTCTCTGTTTAAATTGAAATTGCAGTTCTTATTCACATTACATCATTCTTCAGACTTTTCTATGGTTCCCAGGCTACACATTACATCATTCTTCACATTTCCCTGGGTTCCCAGGCTAACAGAAACTTGCATTTACATTCTTAACATCTTTTGTTATTTTGCAGCTCGTCAGGAAGCAGAGCAATAAAAATACATGTGCATGTTTATATCTAGCAATTTAACTCTCGGTTAAAACAACAGAAATAAGTTCTTCATCTAGACCATTCGGCACCACTGTCTACATCAAAGGGTCACCACATGCTATACTTTGGACAGTTCCACATGTAACACTATTTCTTTACATTTAGAACAACAAGCCTGTAGTTTACATTCATATTTACAAATGACAGAATTATCTGCAAAATTCTATCTGGCTAGTCCAGCAGCTTTCATCTATCTTTACCCACTCTTCACAGTACTATATTTAAGAACAAACTTTCTATAGTACCCCGCTATCCCCAAGAATGCCCTCACTTGCCTTTTAGTAACAGGGGCAGGCCACACCTGAATAGCTTCCACTTTGACAGGTTCTAGCCTAATCTTATTACTCCCCACTCTATGCCTCAGGTAGGAGACCTCTGCCATACCCACCTGACACTGGGCATAATGGTCAACCCTGCCCTTTTCAGTCTACCCAGGACCTCCCTGACAAGCGGAAGGTGCTCTTGCTAGGAATGGCTGAAGATGGCAATATCATCCAGGTAGGCAGGACCATAACCTCCTGCTCCTGCTAGGATATGATCTACCAGCCTCTGGAAGGTTGCTGGGGCATTTTTTTTATCCCAAAGGGTATCTTTGTAAACCCATATAATTTGAAAGGAGTCACAAAGGATGGCCTTTCTCTAGTGATGGGAGTCAAGGGCACCTTCCAGTAGTCCTTGGTCAGATCACTAGTGGCCAGATACTTAGCCCCACCCAACTGCTATAAGGCTTTGTCTGTCCTATACACTGGGTAAGCATCTCACTCTGTGTGACTATTTAGATTTCTGTAGTCCACACAGAATCTGATGCTACCATCTTTCTTTGGTACCAGCACCACTGGGGAGACCCAGAGACTGCTGGACTCCTGGATTATCCCCATTTCCAACATTTCCTGTATCTCCTCCCTCAGTGTCTGTCTGACTCATGCAGGCACCCTATAAGGGGCCCACTTGATAGGCCTTTGGGGTCATGTATCCACATTGTACCACACTAGTTTCCCAGTGAACATGCCCCCAAAGTCCTGCATTACTGCTTGGATTTCTCGAACCTGAGTAGGGGATATATGCTGAGATATTGCTACCCCTTTCACAGAGGTTTCAGTCCTAGCATCACTGAGATCAGTCACCATATCCCCCTCAGACTCCTCCTGCCATCTACTGCAAATACTCAGCACTAGTGCCTCTCTATAATGGTAAGGCTTCATCATGTTAACATGGCAAAGTGTGTGCCCCTGCCTCCTGCCTAGCAGATTCACCACGTAATTAACATCATTGACCTTCCTTACCACTTTGAAGGGTCCCTACCAAGCTGCCTGCAGCTTATTGTGCTTGACAGGAATGAGCACCACAACCTGCTGTCTCACAGCATACTATCAGGCTTGAGCATTCCTATCATAGCAGACCTTTTTCTGCTGTTGGGCTCCTGCCAGGTTCTCTTGGGTTAAACCCATGAGCTCTCTAAGCCTTGTCCTGAGGTTTAGGACATATGCCACAACAAACTCCTTGTGGGATACACACTCACCCCCCCCCCCCCACTCAGCATGAATCAAATCTAAATGCCACCTCACCTTGTGCCCATACAGCAACTCAAAGGGTGAAAAACCTGTGGACTCCTGGGGTACCTCTCTGTATGCAAACAAGAGATGGGGCAAATATTTGTCCCACGCTCTCTTCAACTGGTCTGCAAATGCCTGTAGCACGGTCTTTAATGTAGAGTTTAATCTTTCCCCAAAAACATTAGTTTGGGGATGATAGGGGATGGTCTTTAGTTGCTTCAGCCCACAATGCTTCCACAGACAAGCCAGCAGGTCTGACATGAAATTGACACCTCTGTCAGTATTTCCCTCAGGATACCTACCCTGTAAAAAATCTCTAACAACGCATTTGCCACCTTCTCTGCTTCAATGGAGGACAGAGCCACTGCCTCAGGGTATCTAGTAGCATAATCTACTACCACCAGGATATATATATATATATATATATATATATATATATATATATATATATCTAGTTGAAGTCTCATCACATATGACTGAACTTATGATTTAAAAAAAAATTAAATGTTTTTAAATGTTTTTTAAGCTTTTTAATGGTTATAGCATTTTAAATCACCCAATGTTACACATGTAACTTAATCAGCTGTGGTGTTTGTATTCCCGGCACCACGGCCCTAGGATATTTATTGCAGTTGTTCTGTGTGTGTGTTTCCTGCCTGAAGAAGTCCCACAACTAAGTGGGATGAAAAGCGCTTAACCTGTACCTGTTATTTTCATTTAATTCATATTAAATTGGTTTACTTAAATCTATTCGTACTACTACTTTGTGCTTTTGGGTGAGTGGCACTCTGCAGGTCTCAGCTATTTGTTTGAGTTGTTCCTAGTTTGATTTTGTTTCACGAGTTTTCAGTTTGTCATGGCTGAAAAACCTACACCCGCCACCATCTTACCACTATCAACTAGCGATAATGCGAATATGTTCATCCTCATAGAATCGTTAGTAAAGCAAGTTGATGCATTAACAAGGAAGTTCGACGCATTACCAGTGGACTTTATTGAAAATTGTATGCTCCCTTCTTTGAGTATTCAAACTCCAACTTCTGCAATAGAACAACCAATTATAGCTGTGAATGCCAGGACTATTACAACAACATCTCCAAACCCAGTACACAGGGCAACCAACAACACACAGGATGGCAATACCTCACGGGAGGGTTGTACCCATGACGGATATGTATCAAACAACAGGAACGTATCTACAGGGCTTATTGGAGCTCCGAAACTAACCGAATAGTTGACAGAGCCTTTATCACTATAAACAGCCACCAGTAGTGAAACACAGGAGCAACCGGCTATGGGATCCGTGGATATTTCCTTACAATTAAAATAATTAGACCAGAAACTGGTCAAATATAAAAAGACTCAACTAGAAATTGCTTATTTTCGTGAGTGCTTCAGTGAGGGAATTGTCCCTAAGGGTTTAAGGTCCTGGCAGTACCTGACTGGGCTAATAGAAGGGTCACTGATCCACCAGGACTTATTGAAACTGTTCAACAAGCACGGACTAGAGCTACTGGAAGTAATGTGTAAACATTACCAAATTTTATCCGATTCATTTGTGGAAGAAGCAACTATCCTAAATGAATCAATACATGATCGTATTTTTGGTAGCACTGACCAATATGTGGGTAAAATAAAAGAAACTAAACTCAAAAAACTTAATAGGGACCAACAAGAGTATAGCAGTGGTACGGCTTACCCAAACCCCCCCTTCCCAAACTAAAACATAGGCTGGTTCAAAACAAACTTATGGGAGGAATCAAACAAACCAAGCTGACGGCAGTGAACAAAGCCAGCAAGTAGACTCAACAATTACAAACATAAATAATACTGATCAACACAACATTGGAAACCTAGTTTCCACAGTGCCTTCACCTCAGGATCAACCAGTAATCCCACAGGCAAATTTTCGAACAGGAGCCTCGCACTACAACCTGAGGCAAAACACAAATTTTATGAACAACTACAACAGCAGGAACAATTCCAACCCACGAGGAAAGAGGGGGAGGTAAATAACAGTTCTTCTACTCATCAAGAGAATTGTTCCATTTTGTATAACATGGATAAAGACTTTAAAATCTTTAATTATGCTAATGTAGAAATTGACCCTGCTGTTATTGAGTTACTTTCTAGAGGTAATACCTTTGTCCCTAGTAGCAAGGCTGACTTAGTTAAAACTTAATTGACTTGAAGCTGTTCCTCAGAAAAATTAATTTAAAACTATTTTTTGGAAGTGACCAAAAAGGGGTTAACAATTTCCATGTTGCAAGTACTTTTTTACCGCCAGTGCATCCTGTTTGAAACCTGTTTGATAAAATGTGTGAAACAGACTTAAGAAATATGTTGTGTACTAACATTTACAGGAAAAATGTGTCTTTTAATGTTACAACACAGGAAAAAACAGCCCTGCATTCCTTGAGAGAAGCAGGAGTTAGAATCATGCAACCGGATAAGGGAGGGGGGTTAGTGGTCATGATGTAGGAACAGTATATTGATAGAATGTCTAGCATACTAAATAGTAATGCATATCAAGAAACATCTAGAAATGAACTGCATCAAGCATACTCTAGAATTGGGTCATTGTTTAATGACTTCTTCATAGAAGGAAGAATTGATTTGTCAACACTGAATTATTTGACTATGTTAACACCTAGGACTCCAATTCTTTTTGGAATCCCCAAAATTCATAAATCATTAGCTGACCCGCCCATGAGACCCTTAGTGGATGCTAGAAATAGCGTTAAGTATCCCTGTGCCAAAGTGTTGGACAACATACTTCAAAAATATGTAACACAAGAGACTGCAATTTGTAAGGATTCATGGTCATTTCTCCAAAACATTAACAATTTTAAATTTGATGGAAATTTAAACTTTCTAACCGTCGACATGAGGGATTTGTACACGTATCCCTCACAATGAAGGTATAGAATGGGTGAGCTTTATGTTAAGGAAAAGAAGAGCAAAGCAATCAGAAATAACCTTGGTAGAAGAAATGTTTGACATAGTTTTATTATATAATTACTTGACTTTTAACAACAGAATTTACTTACAGAAAATTGGTGTAGCCATGGGTTCCCCCTGTGGGGGAAGCTTTACAAATTTAGTCATGGCCTATTGGGAACAAGAAGTGATAGGGAAGAATGACCAAATGATGAACAAAGTTAAATTTTATACACGTTTCCTTGATGATATTTTTATTTTAATAGAAGGAGACGAAAAAAATAGCTATTGACTTGGTTTCATTCTTCAGTTCCAGTTTCCTGTCCTTTACTTACACATACAGTAGCAAAATAACTGCATATTTAGATGTAAATTTATGGAAAGACCACAGGAATAAATCATTCTGTGCAAAAATTCATAGGAAAGAAACATATTCCAACAGTTTTCTACACTACAGCAGCAACCATCCCTGGTACCAAAAGAGATCAGTAGTAAAAGGGCAACTGGTTAGAACGGCACATATGGTATCAAGAGACACTGATTTTTTGGAAGAGTGCCAATTGCTAAAAGAAATGTTTATGAGATGTGGCTATCCAAAACAACTCAATGACAATTTAGTCAAGGAGGTGAAGACAAAAAGAGAGTCAGGTACATACCAAGCTATCCTTGGAAGTACAACACATGTAGCAGCCCAGATTCAAAACAAGGTCACTACATCATTAAGGTTGGCATTTATTACACCTTTTAGTATTGACAGCGAGGTTATTTCATTAATCATTCATAAAAATTGGCCCATAATAAACAGTGACAAGGAATTCAGAAGTAAATTACCAGAAAAAAAACAAAAATAGTCTTGAAAAGAGGTAGGAACCTAAAACAGATCATGTAGAGTAATACACAAGGACTACCATGGAGGAAGGGCATGTTCCAATGTAACATGTGCAACTTTTGTTCCCATATGATTATTGGAGAAACTTTTTGTATTAGAAATGTTACATACCAAGTGAAATAGAAATTTAATTGTCAGTCAAAAGGTGTAGTCTACCTAGCCCAGTGCCAACAATGTACAGCATTTTACTTTGGAAAAACTGACAGGAAGCTTCGTGAACGTGTTTATGAACACCTGTATGCTATTAAGAAAGGCAAATTAGAAAATGCACTAGCAAAACACATCGGAATATCCGAACCACAGATTCCTGTTTAGAGCTGTAGACTGTGTTCAACCATATGGCAGGGGTGGAGCATATTGTGTACAGTTAGAGGTCCTAGAACTATGCTGGCAGATACGCAGTAATGCAAGCAGTTTTCCAGGACTTAATGAAACATGCTCCCTCTACCCCATTTTGAAATTAAAAAGTTTGACTAGGTAGGTATATACGTGTATACACACACTGCCTAACATATTATATACAACTTTACATATATATATATATATATATATATATATATATATATATATATATACACATATACTTAATTAAAAATATTTACATACTTACATATTTATATATCTTTAATTATATTTATAGACCATGACAAATTAATATTATTGAATATTTAATGGAGTGTATTGATTTGAGGTTTATTAAATCATCAGCCATTAGTGATTTTAACTGAATGTACATCATCTTATATATTTTTATACACATTTTTATTTATATATATATCTTTATATATATATATATATACCTTATTCAGGATAATCGAACAGGTTATCAGTTTCATGTGTGCAATATTTACATTATTTGTACAAAATAATTAGTTAAAAAGTGTTTTCATCCATGATTAGAGAATTGTAGGATAGCTGAAGTCTTATCACATATAATTTCTCCCGACACTACCACCAAACTCCTAGGAATCACAATAGATAATCAACTTAAATTTAACACTCACATTAACACTATAATAAAATCTACCAACAAAAAACTCGGATCCCTATATAGAATTAAACAATTTCTAACACCTCTAGCCAGATCTACAATAGCAAGAACTCACTTAATCTCTACCCTATTATATGCCTCCCCCATCTATACTAACCTGTCCCAAAATAATCATAACAAACTAGCTAGATCTTATAATAACATTGCCAGATTCGCCATTAACTCACCATATAGGACTCATCACTGTCAAAACCTAAAACAACTAGGCTGGCTTGAATTACCTCACCTCCTACAATTTAACCAACTTATTATTGCCCATAAAGTCCTTTATCAACCTAACAATACCCCCACTCTCTCTACCCTCATAACACCATACTATAACCTGAAAAAGCTACGCTCAACTAAAAAAATGCTGATGCAAACTTCTTTATCTAATAACTCTGCAGGAGACTCTCTTTTTTCTAACTTTGTTGATAAAATATGGAATCTCCTACCAATTGACCTAACAGCTCTTACATCTCTCCCACTATTCAAAACTAACCTTAAACATTTCCTCTCCAACCACTGGTTATGCTCTTGTAATAACCCTGACTAACTGCTTTTTCACTTCCTTGTCCTCTGCTCTACCATGTCTCCCTCTAAATTTCTCTGTTAAAGTTGATCCTTCTATCATATTTACTCACTGACCTTTCTACTCTTTCCAGCTCTACCTATCCCATCTAACCACCAATCCTGTTTTCCAATTGCTGTCTTATCCTGTAGATGTCCTTGGTATCCTTATATCCCCATCTTTTCTCTATTTACTTACTTATTGTTTTTTTGGGAAAATAGTCAAGTCATTTTTATACTATGTACGAATCCTTGTTTTTAGTAATGTTTTGTTATACATTTTTGTACTGTTGTTTTTAATTTACTTGTAATATTAAATGTTTTGTAAGCTCGGAGCTTTTCTCCTCGGGCCTCCACTGAAAATGGACATGTATCCAGTTGGACTAGCCCGGTTAACAAATGTAAAATAAATAAATAAATAAATAAAAAAATATGACTGAACTTATGATTTTAAAAAAATTAAAGGTTTTTAAATGTTTTTTAAGTTTTTAATGGTTACAGCATTTTAAATCACCCAATGTTACACATGTAATTTAATCAGCTGTGGTGTCTGTATTCCCGGCACCATGGCCCTAGGATATTTATTGCAGTTGTTGTATGTGTGTTTCCTGCCTGAAGAAGTCCCACAACTAGGTGGGACGAAAAGCACTTAACCTGTACCTGTTATTTTCATTTAATTCGTATTAAATTGATTTATTTAAATCTATTCGTACTACTACTTTGTGCTTTTGGGTGAGTGGTACTCTGCAGGACTCAGCTATTTGTTTGAGTTGTTCCTAGTTTGATTTTGTTTCATGAAATTGGCACCTCTGTCAGTATTTCTTTCAGGATACCTACCCTGTAGAAAATCTCTAACAAAGCATTTGCCACCTTCTCTGCTTCAATGGAGGACAGAGCCACTGCCTCAGGGTATCTAGTAGCATAATCTACTATTACCAGGATATATTTCTTCCCTGTGGAACTTGGGTTACTCAGAGGCCCCACAATATCCATAGCTCCCTTCTGAAATGGCTTCTCAATCATAGGCAAAGACATCAACAGAGCTTTGACCTTGTCTCCTGCCTTGCCTACCTTTTGTCACTGCTCACAGGTCCTGCAGTACCCTGTTACATCCCTTGCAATCCCAGCCCAGTAAAGGTTCTGCAAATATGTCTCTTGACACACTTTATGTCCATATGACCTGCAAAAAGAATGTCATGGGCTATGGTTAGAAGTGCCAGATGGTATGCTCTGGGCACTACCTACTGTTGTATTACCTCCCCCTCTAGTCCTCCCTCAGGGGTCCACTCTCTATACTGTAACCCTTTGTTCCAGTATACAGACTTCCCTTTTCCTTGAGCATCAGGTGCCTCCTTAGTTACCTCCCTCAAGCCTCATAAGGTAGGGTCCAAAAGCTGAGCATGTCTCAACTCTATCTTTGTAACTCCTTCCAGCTCCCTTTAAACAGGAAGTATAGTATCTTCTGACAGAAGTGCCTCACTGTCAGCCTTGGTACTACCACTTATCTCTGTCCTTGCAATCACCCTTTCCATGGGAAAATCAGTACCTACTAGTGGCTGTGGCTTACTTTCAGTCTCACTGATACAGGGTAGCTCCCTCCCTGAAATAGCCACATCACCAACCCCAGCTTTAGATGTGGGTTGTGTCTGGGTCTCCCTAGGCTACCAGACCTACATGCCTGTCTCCAAGACCGACTACGTGCAACTGCAAGCACACAAGGTACTGCATTATCAAAATCATTCCCTATCAAGATATCTGCAGGAATATCCTCAAACACAGCTACCTCCTTGCTTCCTTTTCCACCCTCCCTGTCAAGGTGAACTCTAGCAAAGGTATATGGAATGGAATCCCTCCTAAAGTTCTGATTGGAGTGGACTCCCCAAGCAAGTACTGCTCCTCTTTAATCACTGCAGGCTTCACAACGGTTATGTCAGAGGCCATGTTTCTCTTAGCAGTGGCCTGCCTTCCATCCACTAAGATAGGATACAAACTCCAGTGATAGTTTGGTACCCTGGTTGTCTCCAGACAACTTACTACTGGCATGCTGTTATTCCCACTTACTGGCTCTCTCATCTTTTGTTCCCCGCCTAGCTTCAGTGGACATTTGTATGCTACATAGCCCCTCTGGTTACATTTAAAACCTCTAACCCCTGATCCTAGCCATGCATCTAAACAAGTGGCTTTCCCTGTTACTGGTAGACTCTGTTGGAGTGATTTAGGCTGCCCACCATGGGTTCCTTTATATCCATGTACAGTTCTGGGTATACCCTTCTTATGCAGTGATACCCAGCTTGCTAAGTAGATAACTCCTTTTCTCCCCAGCTCATCTGCAGAGTTACAATCTCGGTCTGCCAACCAGATTCTCATGTCCTCAGGCAAAGTACAAAGGGCTTGTTCCCTCACCAATAGGTCTGTCATTCTTTCAAAAGTGGTGACCTGACAGCCACTCACCCACCTATGAAAATAAGTGCTTAATTCAGCAATATAATCACATACACTCATCTGCCTTGCGTCGATGCTCATGATTTTTTTTTCTGTAAGCTTCAGGTGTTAACTTGTAACAGTTCAATAAACATTGTTTTACTCTATCATAGTTTAAACAACCAGTATCAAACAATTTAGAAACAGCAGTTACAGCTTTACCGTGGAGTACACACTGTACCCAAAACTCTTGGTCAACATTATTCTGTTTACATACTCTTTCAAATATATGAATAAAACTATCAAAGTCACCCCCCTCTGCAAATTGTGGAAGAAATTTACTGGCCTTTATTGCTTCTGGGGTCTGGTTATTCCCTTCCTCATTACCTCCATGACCATGACGAAGAATCAGCATCTCCCTCTTGTGTTGTCACTGCTTTTCTTTTTCTTCAGCCTCCCCTCACTGCAGTCTCTCATTTTCTTTGATCTCTAAATGCTGCAGTCTCTCGTTTTCTTTGATCTCTAGATGCCTGGCCTCCAGTTCATGCTGACACTGCTTCTCTTTTTCTTCAGAGATGGAAGGGATGACATTAGATTTTAGAAAGAGGGGCTTTGACAGTAGTATTACAGAAAAGTCTAAGAAGTTATGCATTTGAGAGACAGTGCAGCTAAGCCTTATTTGGGGGGGGGGGGTGAATGATGATCTCAGTAATAATTAGTTAGACGAAAGCCTATTGATGGGATTAATTATATAATGAAGTACAATAGGCACAGAGACCTTGTACAGAATATCATTAGGAAAAAATTGGACTATTTTAACATTTAATGAGGAAATCAATAAGACAGTAGGGCAAAGACTGACATTTACTTTTAAGAGAGAAAATAATCTTAAACAGCTTTTTATGCTATAAAGATGTTAATAAAAGTAAAGTTGTTAATACCCCTATAAGTAAATCAGGGACAGTACCCAGTCTGATTTGTGTACACTGCATGGATGTCAATACTGATGTCTCTTTTATGCATCCATTAAGTGGTAAAGTATTTAAATTTACGGCTAGGGGTACATGTAGTACAGAAAATGTGATTTATCTTGTCAATTGTACACAATGTAATTGTTTTTATATTGGCAAGATGAATAAAAAATTAAAAGAGAGAATTAGTTCTCATTTATCAGATATCCGAAGAAATATTTTAACAAATGCACTGGCTAAACATGTATCTAGTAATGGGCCATTGCATAAGTTTAAGTTTAGATGTTTACAAGTGGTGTATACAAATGCCAGTGGTGGTGATATTATTAATAAAACTGAACTGATGGAATACAAGTGGATAAATTATTCGAGCGGATAATTTTCCTGGGCTTAACACTAGTGTTAGCATCAAACCAATTTTAAAAGATAGACTTGATTTAATTTAGTGGTTTTAAATAAATGTTTAGTTGGATTTAATGTTTTTATTTGATACTGTGTATTTTTTTAAGAAGGGCACTTTAAATGTAATTACTGTTAATTAGGTGTGTGAGCAGATTGGTTGTATTGCTATATAAAAAGTCCTATTCAGGATGCTGGTTTTATACACTGATGAAGAGTTATACTTGAAAGCTTTGTGTCATCATTAAACTATTGTTTGTTGAACGTCTTGGTTTTTGTTTTTATTTCTTCAGTCTCCCAACTCCACATTCTCTCTTTGGTCTCCAAACATAGCAGTTTCTCTTTGGTCTCCAAATGTTTGGCCTTCAGTTTAAGTCTCTTAAACTCCAGATGGCTTTTTAAGTCCCCTGAGGAAAAGGTGAACTGTCCTGTTTCTGAAGACTGCACATTCCCAACACCAGACTGGTTGTCCTGGTCACTGGTCCATGCAGCAGTTGCGACTGAAGCTAAAATAATTTCCTCTTTAGTCAGTTTAGCATGCACCAGTCCTTTGGCTTCACACAGCTTGCCCATCTGGTTCTATGTCAGCTTACCATAATCCTCTGCTGACATCTTTGCCTGCTCTCCCTGACTAAACTCATTACATCCAAGTGATGTCTCCAGGTGCATCTGCAGTTAACTCCTACTGATGTCTCTAGGCATCACATTTTGCTTGTTCATATTTGCAACAATAATTCTAAAACCATGCTATGTACAAGGTTTTAAAATATTTCATCTTAAAGCTTAAACAATAGGAAACTCAACTGCATTAATATTTGATCTCCGTCTAGTGCAGGTAAATAGATATTAACTGTTGTTTTTATGACATTAATTTATATAGATATAATTTTCACATTTTTCTAAATATCTCAACAACCAAGTGACAAAGACAGAATTCCTTAGCCTCACATGAAAGCTCTCAGCCAGCTAAATAAAATACTGCTGACAGTATGTGTGTAACTTGTGTGGTTGCTGAGATATTGTAAGTTGTTTACAAATTATTACAACATAGTTATTGTGTTTACTGTGACTTATAAAATGCAGTTTAAGACCTAGAACCTAAAGACTATTACCTCTATAAAAATAGTTTGTGCTGAAGAGTTTGCCATTTATACTTCTTTAATAATGCTTATGGTGCCAGAGATATGAACATTTGTTTGAAATGTGAGGACATAATTTGATTCTATGAAAAGGCTTAGGCTCCACCCATTGGAAGTTACAGTGCAAAGTTCCTGAGCTCCATTGGAGTGAATGAGCTAAACTAATAAAAAATAAATAAAACTGTTGTGAAAATGAAACTATGTTTACCTTGTGGCTGTCGAGAGTACACACACCTTCAGTGACATCTGCCCACAGGCTACTAAAGTTCAATTAACATCTCACCTCTCTGACACCAGTATGTGACAGTCTCTCTTTATCCTGGGCCAGTAATCAAGGAGCCTCAATCCTTACCACTAACACCAGTGACAGACTGTCACTAAAAACATGAATGAATTTACACAGTATTTTCAAATGCAGCTCTCTGCATCAAACACAATTTGCCCCAAGAGCACACAGGGAACATGCTCCACTGGGACTGGACTCGCTGTCTCCCAGATCCCAAACAAAACTCATTTTGGAGCACTGTGTCCCAGTTCCAAATAGCTGACACACCCACACCTGGGTATTTGATTTTCACACACACACACACACACACACACACACACACACACACACACACACACACACACACACACACACACACTCCTGGAAAAGGCTGGTACAGATTTACTAGCTATACCCCTTCTACCCAGACTACAGGGTAACCGCTGCCATCAGTGAACCACTGTCAGGCTCTTTACAAGGGTACCCAGTTATACTGAGTAAAATCAATATTAACATAAATGGTAGAGTGTAACCAAAGAAGCCAGACTTTTTGGAGTGGTGAAGACATCACTAAAATAAGCACAGGTACTCTCAAGATTTTAAACATATTCTCTAGATCAGCCACAATGAAAGGTATAAAAATATATAATAAATAATGAAACAGAAAACATGAGAATACTAAATATCAAAGTATAATAAACATCAGAGTTTCAATCAGAGGAGAAATAACAATAACACAGTTGGGCAGAGTCAAACAGATGCAGAAAAACACTACTAAACTAATCTCACTGTATTTCCTAACTGACTAAAGAATAACTGTTCCCTAGCTAACTTAATTAATACATCAAGGCAGGATAGGATGCTGAGATGCTTACTTCCACAAGGCAAGGTGATGAGTTTCCAGCTAACTGAACTGAACTCAACTAAATGTCATAGATTTTTATATCAAGTTCGAAATAAAACAAAACAATCTGCTGTGTAAGTTCCATCCTGTCAGTGCTGGTTATGGAATGACATCACATTTGATCACCTGATTCTGGTACAATACACACATCTTCACAAGCTCATTCAAATCTTGCTTTCTTTTTAAACTTCATTCCTTGTTTGAATGTATTGTTTTCTATGTAATTTGTGCCTACCCTTTTCTAAAGAACCCATTTCCAGTTGTTTTATCTCTGTTTGTTACTGTATTCACTACTTGTAGTACAGTTGGTTTAGACTTTGATTTCTATTTCCTAGTAATTGCTTTTTTGGCAGCCACCATAATTAGACTCAGCAAAGCCTTACTATGTCTAGGCAATCCCAATTCTGAATCATAGCTCAAAAAATCATTTCCTTATTCATACAAATTTGCTCACCCAGTATTTAGTCTGCATGGAATTTTTAATGTTTGGAAACTCATTACACTCCCAGAAAATATGTTCCCAATTAATTCTTTATTTCACACTACACCTCCAACATTTGCTATCTACCTGAGGAAATTTTCTTTGGAGTCTACTGGAGTATAAAAATACCTATGTAAATACTTCCAAGCAAAGATCTTAAATCTTCCAGACTTTGTTGCATATTTAGGAGACATACATATATCCCCCATTGTTTCTTGTTAAATTGCTTATCCATTCTCTCCTCCCAATCTTTTCTAACCTCCTCTGATTGATTGTGATAGTTATGCAATATTTATATGCCCTACTAATTATTCCATTTTTAACAACAATTTTTGTTCCAGATTCTACTAAAAACTATAAAATTATTTTTCTTTCATTTAGGATTCCCCTATTTATTACTGTTTGCCTATACTCTGATATCAATCCTTGATTGGGAAGGCAACCTCTAGCCTGCAGTACAAATACATACTTTGCTTCTTCCCATTCTATTACCTTTCCATCTCTGAGTATATGTTCCCAATACCTTGGTTCTTTTGCAAGTTTTCTCCAATAAATTCCAGTTCCTTCTTGCCTACTGTCTGTATCCCTAATTGCAGTCATCCTTATCAGCAGAATCTCCTTTCTCCATTCCTGTGTTGGCTTATTTCTTAATATAATTTCTGCCACTTTATGAATATAATATTCTGTATGGTTATTATTATTCTCCTTAAGGATCTGCATCCATAATCCCAAACTCTCCTTGTTTCTTGAGCTTCCCCCCTGTTTCATCATCATCCCTTTCCACTTTCAATTATAGCTTTCTGCTTGTGCTATGTGAAGGAACTTTAACTGTGTAGCTCTGAAATACCCCTTCAAATCTGGTAAACCCAGACCGCTTTGATTTTTTTGGAAGAATCAGCTTATCCCACTTGACTCATGCCATCTTCCCCGCCCAGATAAAATCCTTCAGCTCTTTATTAATTGCTATCCACTTCTCCTCTGGTTGATAAACATATGTCTGACGTGTATGAAACTAAAGAGACTGAAAACATTTTAACTGCTTGTATTTTGCTATCCAGAGCTATAAAACAGAGCTTCCAAATTCCCAGTTTTTGTCTTATCTTTTGTTTAGTATCTTCCCACATATCCTTAGCTGCCACACCAGAACCCTTTTTTAATACAAACTCCTATGTACTTCATTTTATCATATCCCCATTAATACAGATATTGCTGAACCAATTTGTGTGTGGGAACATAATTTGCAGCTACGGCCTTTGTTTTAGCTTCATTACTTTTGTATCCCGAAAACATCTGAAAATGTTTCAATTTTTTTCCCAGCACAAAAATGTTCTTTTCTGGTTTTATCACGTATAAAATAGTATCATCTGCAAATACCTTTTCCTGACTACCATACAAGTTACATCCTTGAATAATTTCTGAGCATCTTATTTTCTTTGCCAATGGTTCTAAATATAACAGAAATAAGAAAGGAGGAAAGATGATACCCCTGCCTGTCTCCTCTACTCAAACAGAAATTATCAGAGAGGAACCCGGCTACTTTAATTTTCCCCTCCAATCCTTCATATATCCTCCTAATCAATCTTATAATTTTATCAGGGAATGCAAATGCTTCCATTCCCTTGCTCATAAATTTCAAGCTTACTCTGCCAAATGCTTTCTCTTCATCAAGACATACCAACTACAGTGGTATTTTGTTACATTTTGCTTCCCTCTGGAATATCAATGTTCTGTTAATGTTGTCATATGTTTGCCTCCCTCCACAAAACTACACTAATCCATATCTATCAATTTTGCATCACCTTTGCAATTCTTTTAGCCTTTATAGACATAAACACTTTATAATCATGATTTAGGATTGAAATGGGCCTGTATGAAGCTGGATCTGATGGGCCTTTACCCTCTTTAGGTAGTACAGCTACCACTGCTTTCTTCCAGGATGTTTTGGTGCTTCTCCTTCTCTTAAAATACTGTTAAACAAAACCTTTCAGATCTTTATTTTTTCCCTCCTAGCTTCCAAACTTGGGTTCATAGGTTCATAGGTAGGTACTAGGCTATCTGCTCGAAGGCATTTATAAGCCTAGCCAGAATGTGTTGGCTTTCACCACCCCCTTAGATTAGTTCCCTGTGCCTCTGTCCAGCAGAGCCACTGAAGTGATCCCTGGGGTGAACTTTCTGTTTCCCATCCACTCGTCAAGGTTTCTCTTGAATAGTCTTAGTGAGGAGCTCTGCCTAATGTAGATTGGAATCTTGTTCCAAAGCATGGGAAGTCTCTGGGACAGGAATCTATCCCTCCAGCACATCCTATTTATTGTTGTGGTGAGGTTTAGATCCCTAGAGGGTGTGGCTCGAGGGGATACGGTTTTCTTTAGGTGGAGCATGTCCATCACTTCTGGGTTGGGCATGGCCTTGTATGTCAGGCAGAGATCACCTCTGAGTAGGCGGTATGTAACTGAGTACAGCTGGAGTTTCTTCAGTCGGGCTGCATAGGACACCCGTTTGAGGTCAGCGATCCTCTTGGTGAGGTACTTCTGTGGTCTTTCCAGCTGTTACAGGTGTCTTGTAAGGTACATCCCAAATGGGGCATTGTACTCTATGATGGGTCTGATGAGTGATGAGTGATGAGTAGAGGGACACAATGACCTCCTTTGATCTGGATGCGAACCCTTTTGTGATTAGGTGGGCCACATAGAAGGATTTTCTAACTACTTTGGCAATGTAATTATCAAAGGAGAGATTACTATCTACTTGGGTCCCCAGATCCCTTATTACGTCTTCCATATATAGGGGACTACCATCTATGTGGTAGTTTGTGGGGACTTTGTTTTTTCCAAAAGGGATGACTATGCACTTTTTGGCATTTAGCTTGAGGCCATGATATTGACACCAGGTATCCATCTCAGTGAGACCCTTTTAGAGAATGTCTGTGTCAGCTAGAGAGTCAATTATATCCCCTAGTTTGCAGTCGTCTGCAAACTTGGTCAGCCATAGTCCTCCTGTGCTTGCCTGAACCTCTGAGAAGTATATGCCAAACAGGAGGGGTCCTAGGACTGAGCCCTGGGGAGTGCCACTTGTAATTAGAGTCGGACCTAGCTCCCATAACGCTCACCATGTGGGTTCTGTCTGTGAGCCAGTTGGCAACCCATCTTGTGACGTAAGGGTTTATGTTCTGGCTGGTGAGCTTGTCTATAGTACCAGAATGGGGAATGGTGTTGATGGCCTTTGCGAGGTCTAGGTAGGCTGTGTGTACCACCTTTCCCTCATCTATAGCCTTGGTAACTGTCTCAAAGAAGTCTACCAGGTTTAGGGGGCATGATCTGCCCTTAACAAAGCCGAACTGGGTAGGGTCCAGTGTTTGTAGGTTCCCAATGTCTCTGTTAATGAGTTCCATGATGATGTGCTCCATAGCCTTGTAGACCAAGCTAGTCAGGCTTATAGGGCAACAGTTCCCAGGGTCTGTTGTGGCTCCACCTTTGTGGAGCGAAATAACCATTGCTGTGCACCACTCTATGGGTACGTAGCCTGTGGAGAGGCTGAGTTTGAACAGTGTGTTTAGGTGAGGGGTTAGTTTGTCTTTGAGCTCGTGTAGGACGCAGCCTGGGACACCATCCGGTCCCACTAATCTGTGTTTTTGGCTTTGGAGAGGGCTGTTTTAACCCAAGTGTCTGTGATTTCTGGGGCTCTATATTCTTCTGGTATGGTTATGGGCCCTTTTGGGGGTGAGAGGGTGGTAAAGTTTGCACTGAACCTGTCTGCCAGGATGTTGGCGATATCAGTCGGTTCAGTGTATTTTGTGCCATTCTGCACTAACTCTGAGCAGATCTGAGCATTGAGAACAAACTGTATAAAACCACAACTCCGTAAAAACAAAAAAGCTCCGTGAATCAGGCTCAAACACTAATAATGTTCAACAATTTAATATGAAGCATTTTTCATCGCCTTTAGTAAGGCAACTTCTTCAGATTACATTTCAAAAAAACAAGTTCCCATTTAAAAAGTAAAAGAACATCACATGATCAACCTCATAACTTAAAATAGTGCGAGCACAATAACCTAAAAACTAGAAGTAAGTACCGCTTCTAACCTAATAGATGTATACAATTCCTCCACAACTATACAGACATAGTACCATAATTTTACTTGAAAAGCATAAATTTTTATCTATACAAACTCTTTAACTTTAATAAGCACCCAATATTGCAAAACTCATTTAAACCGGGTTTAACAAAAGCATTTAACCTAATTTGCCATGCAAATTCACGTTCCTCTAAGAGCAAATTTAAAGAGCCACCTCGAATATCACACTATATCTGATCAATTGCCCTAAAAGTAAATTTGTGTCCTTTATTCAACATGCTATGTTTGGCTAGTGCATTATCAATTTTATTTATTCCGATTGCATAAATATGTTCGTAGACTCTATCTCAGAGTCTACGCTCTGTTTTTCCTACGTGAAATGCTCTGCAAGATGTACACATAGCGATGTAAACAACAAGTTTTGAATTGCAGTGCAATTTGTGTTTTAATTCATACTTTCTCTCATTAATAGTAAATGTTCTACCTGTGGCTATAAACTTACACATACTACAACAACCGCAAATAGACATGCCAGTAAATCTGTGAACACAAGTTTTGTTGTTGTCTCAAGTAGAGATTTTAGATTCATACCTCTTCTGAAGGCAATTTTTGGAACACTGCCTAACTTTTCTGACAGTGTTTTGTCGTATTTAATTAATTCCCAATTTTTACATAGAATAGTTCTTACAATTGCACTGTCCATACTAAATGTTGTAATGAAACTGCACTCATACACATTAATGGAACTGTTACTAGTTGTCTCATCACTATTTAAGGCCGCAAGGTTTTCACTACCTGTTGTCACTCCAACTTCACTTGTAACTGATCCTTTGTTTAAAATCGGGCTAATTGTCCCATTATGTCTTTTTAAAAGAACTTCATCTACAATTGTCTCGATGAAGTTCAACAGGTACCCTCTTTGTTGAAACATGTCACTAAGTAAGTTACATTCTTCCAGAAATTCAGCGTCGAGTGATACCATTCTGGCAGCCCTAATTAGTTGACCTTTTATTATAGAACGCTTCTGTGAAAGTGGGTGTGAACTAGTAAAATGCAAAAATGAGTTGCAATATGTTTCTTTCCTGAATATCTTTGAAGTGTATCTGTCATTTACGATGTCTTTGGAAAGTCTAACGTCCAAATAGTCAATACAAGACAGTTGGAAGTTAGATGTAAATTTGAGAAATTCTGTCAAGCTGTTTAAGTACTCCACAAAGTTTTTTGCTGAATGTTCATCACCTCGAAACAAAATAAAAATATCGTCAAGAAAACGAGTATAATACGTAATTTTTGCTATGTAAAAAGCATTGTTAAACACAAATTGTTTCTCCCAGTAAACCATGACGATGTTTGCAAAACTCCCACCGCAAGGTGAGCCCATGGCTACACCGAGCTTCTGGAGATAAATGTCATTTTGGAATGTAAAATAGTTATTGGTGAGAATAATGTCTAACAACACTTCAACAAGATACATTTCTTGACTAGATGCCCCTTTACTATTAAGTGATAAACTAACCCATTCAAGGTCTTCCATGTGTGGAATTGACGTATATAATTCTTTAATGTCAATGGTAAGGAAGTTATTATCTACATCAAATTCTAAAGTGTTGATGTTCTGTAAGAAAGCCCAAGAGTCTTTACAGACTTGGGGCTCAGATAATAAATACTTCTTAAGAATATTGTCGACAACTTTAATTTTGGTGAAATGAGCTCTTCATTTAGGGTTTCGAGTGTTTTTAACCCTCCACTACACCCAATATTGAATATATTTGAAACTATAACTGAATTAGATTTGAGATATTTTATAAATGGCCACAGGAATTTCATCAATGGTAAAATGTATGAAGTTAACACTACACATGAGGAATTCATAGCATTACAAACATTGAAGTCCATGAAAGTAAGAGTTGTAAAGCCAGACAAGGGTGGGGGTTTGGCCATATTTGACACAATCGATTACTCTGCAAGAGTACAGACTTTGTTAAGTAGTGATGCCTATAGTAAGGCGTCAATAAATGAAGTAAACACAGCCTATAACCGAATTAAAGGTTATATAAATGATTTGTTTATAGAATCTAAAATAGATATTAATTTATTCAATTATATGACTATGTTATGGCCAAAAATTCCTACTATGTTTGCTATTCCTAAAATTCACAAGGATTTTATTAATCCACCAATGAGACCACTGATAAATGGTTGTGGTTCTATCACATATTCTTGTGCTAAAGTTATCGACAATATTCTTAAGAAGTATTTATTATCTGAGCCCCAAGTCTGTAAAGACTCTTGGGCTTTCTTACAGAACATCAACACTTTAGAATTCGATGTAGATAATAACTTCCTTACCATTGACGTTAAAGAATTATATACGTCAATTCCACACATGGAAGGCCTTGAATGGGTTAGTTTATCACTTAATAGTAAAGGGGCATCTAGTCAAGAAATTTATCTTGTGTAAATAAAGTGTAGTTTCATTACAACATTTAGTATGGACAGTGCAATTGTAAGAACTATTCTATGTAAAAATTGGGAATTAATTAAATACGACAAAACACTGTCAGAAAAGTTAGGCAGTGTTCCAAAAATTGTCTTCAGAAGAGGTATGAATCTAAAATCTCTGCTTGAGACAAACAACAAAACTTGTGTTCACAGATTTGCTGGCATGTCTATTTGCGGTTGTTGTAGTATGTGTAAGTTTATAGCCACAGGTAGAACATTTACTATTAATGAGAGAAAGTATGAATTAAAACACAAATTGCACTGCAATTCAAAACTTGTTGTTTACATCGCTATGTGTACATCTTGCAGAGCATTTTACGTAGGGAAAATGCAGCACAGACTCCGAGATAGAGTCTACAAACATATTTATGCAATCAGAATAAATAAAATTGATAATGCATTAACCAAACATAGCATGTTGTATAAAGGACACAAATTTACTTTTAGGGCAATTGATCAGATACAGTGTGATATTCAAGGTGGCCCTTTAAATTTGCTCTTAGAGGAATGCGAACTTGCATGGAAAATTAGGTTAAATGCTTTTGTTAAACCCGGTTTAAATGAGTCTTGCAATATTGGGTGCTTATTAAAGTTAAAGAGTTTGTATAGATAAAAATTTATGCTTTTCAAGTAAAATTATGGTACTATATCTGTATAGTTGTGGAGGAATTGTATACATCTATTAGGTTAGAAGCGGTATGCTTACTTCTAGTTTTTAGGTTATTGTGCTCGCACTATTTTAAGTTATGAGGTTGATCATGTGATGTTCTTTTACTTTTTAAATGGGAACTTGTTTTTTTGAAATGTAATCTGAAGAAGTTGCCTTATTGAAGGCGACGAAAAGCGCTTCATATTAAATTGTTGAACATTATTAGTGTTTGAGCCTGATTCACAGAGCTTTTTTGTTTTTACGGAGATCTGAGCATTTACACTTAGATTCTTGACATAGCTAAAGAATGCTTTGTGGTTATCTTTGGAGTCCTTGGAAATTTATCTTTCGAAGCTCACCTTGGATGATTTTATGAGGGATTGTAGTTTTTTGCTGATACTGATCAGGGATGTCTTCCCTTCTTGGGATTTTACTCTTTTCTGTACTAGTTTCCTCCTTCTATTGTATAGCTTGTTTATGGCAAGGGTTCACCAGACTGGTTTCCTTTTCTTGGAGGAGTGAGTCTTTGTTTTGCTTGGGATAGCACGATCCATGCATTCTTGTAGGTGCCCGTAGAATGCATTAGTAAAGGATTTTGCAACTTGGACAGAGTTAGCCTTTAGCATGGGGGCTTTGAAACTTTCCACCTCGGTCTTAAGTAACATGAAGTTTGCTTTTGAAAAGTTTTTCACGGTGGTTTCCTTGTCCGGGGGTAGGGGTGGAATGTGAATATCGAGAGTGATTTGTTTATGGTCAGATCTAACTAGCGAGGAGTTGACCGCTGGTGTGGAACACCGGTCGCCCGTGTTGGTGATGACCAGGTCCAATAATGTTGTCACCTCTGGTGGGAGTGTTGACCAGTTGATCCAGGGCATTTGAGTTTATAAATTCTAGGAAATATTGGGCAAGGGAGTTAGTACTTGAGTAGTTCTCCCAGTTAATGTTTGGGTAATTGAAATCACCTGATATTAGGTTGTTTGGTAGGACCTTTATGTTTCCCAGTGTTTCCAGAAATGCGGAATGGGGGTCCTGGGACATGTTGGGTGATCTGTAGCAAGCTACAATTTGAATTGCAGTTTTGCCCATTGTTAGTTGCATGTGGATGATCTCTGAAGCATCGTGCTGTCCCACTAACCTGGAGGTGTGGGTATCCTTGATGAATATGGATACGCTCCCCCCTTTTGTATTTCGGTTCAGGTTCTGTGGCTAAAATGTATGGTATGAGTTGCAGGCTGGTAGTGCTGGGCTCCTCTCTGGTGCCTTAAATCAGGTTTCTGTTACTGCACATATATCGATTTTCTCCATACCGAGGAGTGCCTCGAGTGCATGCATTTTGAGGTTTAGACTTCTGGCATTGAGTAGCATTACCTAATTTTTTTGTTACTTGTGCTATTTATGGCAGTGGGTTTGTCTTTTGAGCCTTGCCTAAAAAAGGCACTATGGGGGGTGGCAAGAGCCTTGGCCAGTATTAGAAAGCCTAAGGGTGACAGGTGCAAGCCGTCTCTAGCGAAGCAGCGTGGCTTGTCGAGCATGTCATCCCAGGTGGACAGACACTGGATCCCCTTTGAATGACACCAGAAACTTAGCCAATTGTTGAAATTGATATTTTTTTCTTTATACCGTGGTATCATTCTTGGTGAGGGCAGGGTGCTACTCAGGGTCAAAGTCATACCGGCCTAGGCTACGTGATCAGAGAGCTCTTCCATGTCTCTTTTCATGTAGTCCAGGGAGGTACGACTCAGGTCATTCACACCAACATGGACAATGACACAGTCATATTTGTACTTGTTCTGGAGTGACCTGAGTGCTTGCGTTATGTGGCGGATCCTAGCACCCAACAGGCAGCTAACAGTAACCTTCTCCTTATTCAGCCTAGTGAGTGGGATGTCAGTGTGCCTGACTATAGAGTCACCTATTACTAGTGTGTTGGGTATGTTATTTTGCTATGTTATTTTGCCTTAAGGGCTGTGACAGGAATACCATCTATTCCTGGGGACTTTCCTGTGGATTGGTTATACATCCCCATTTTTATCTCATCTCGTCCTATCTTAACTGTTAGTAACTGAGTCTCAAATACCTCTAACTTTGGTGCATTTACTTCTTCCATAAATATTACCATTTGTACCTTTGCTTGATTTCCATATTTCTCTGCTTTATACAGACTTTCAAAAAGTTTTCAAAATATTTCTAGTACCTCTACAGGATCTCTTGTTATCTTCCTTGTTGTAGGCTTCCTAAGCTTGGGGACAACCCTTTCTACTTTCTGTCACATGAGTCGTTGTGCTAAAAGTTTTTGTGCTCTGGAGTTATTATTATAAAACACTTGCTTAACAGCAATCTTTCTAAACTTATGCATATTATCAAAGTAATCCTTTATTTTCTGTTTAGTATTCTGCCATTTCTCCTCTTTTTGTTCTGTGAGATTCCCCGTATTCTGTACTACTTTAACCTTTGTCAGTCCCTCTAAATAATTCTAATTACTATCTCTCTTTCTTTTATTTCCACCCTATTTTAAACTCCATTTTAATTTTATCCCACTCCCTAGCAATATATTTAGCAGACATTTATATCTTCTCTAATAACTCCTGAATAATTTCCGCTACCTATTCCTTAAATTCCTCTCTTTTCATCAGATAGGTAGGAAAGAACCAGTGCCTCATTTTTATTTCATTACCCTGCATTTTTATTTTAGTTATTATTGGCACATGATCTGAAATAGTTATTGGTTGCATATCAAAACTTTCAATTAAATGCACATGTTCCTGTGAAATATATGTTCTGTCTAGTCTAGACTAGTTTTTGTATCTTGGGGAATAATATGTAAATTCACTCTAAACTCCTACAACTGAATTCACATCTTCCATGCCAAAAGTTTACTTAAATTTCTTCAAAAGTCTATCCCTCTTTGCTACATTTTCCCTTCTGGGTCCCCCAGAAACATCTTCACACTATAAGTAACATTCCCGCCTGACAGCTACTTATTTCTCCCAGAATCTTTTTAAGGACCATTATAGCAGTTTTAGGTGAAATAATACATGTCAGTGTAATCCTCCTCCCTTGGCAGTAGCCCCTTAGTACTACAAATCTGCCATTATTATTGTTTATATCCTCTTCTATCACTATTGGAGCTCCTCTTGCAATTAATATAAGTACTCCTGTTTTTCTTTATCCCAGGTATTCTGCTGAATAACCATCCTGACAGTTCACTACTCTTTATTTTCTGTATATACATATATATATATATATATCAGTGACACCATTTACACTTAAAGATAATACAGAAAGCTTCATTATGTTAAACAATTATTATTCCCACCTTTTATGTGTAACAGCTTTTTTGTTAGGGTCTATGCTTACCCGTCAAATGTAATTTTTATTGAATGGCTTTTCCATGAACACTAACACTCAAATGTCCCTTTTATCGAACAGGCAAACCATCGTAAAGAAAATCATTGAAGTGTAATACTTGACAAACAAGGAACTACCGTGGTGCATAAGGTAAGCTAAACAAACCTTTTTATAAATTTACCCGTTTCCCTACTGTAGTATTATCTTGAAGTTGGTATATATAGTTGAAGGATGTGAGGGCAGAGCCCCCCACCTTGGTGGGTTACAGCAAGGTGGGGGGCTGTGCCCTCCACACCCCCCTATCTATACCAACTCTGAGATAGCACTACAGCAGAGAATAGGGCAAATTTATAAAAGGGTTTGTTTAGCTTACATTATACACCATTGTACTTCCTTTTTGCTGGTCTGCTATTACACTTCAATGATTTTCTTTACAATGGTTTGTCTGTTCAATAAAAGGGATGTACAAGGGTCAGTGTTTGTGTAAAAGCTGTTTGATAAGAAGTTCGTTCTATGGGTAAACAGAGACCCTTTTTGTTAAGTGTCTTGTTCCAGCTTTTGTGCTACATGCATACACTAATGTTTGGCAGGTTGGTTTTTAATACAGTTTTTTCTTGTCGCAGCCATTTGAGCCTATGTCACATATTACAAATCATTTTCTTTTATTGAAAGCCCTCAAAAAAAACACACTCCAATATACCCCTAAAATCTATTAACTTAATACTAATACACAAAACATCTTCAAATATTGAAGTTTTACCTCCTAATAGGAACAATTGTCCCAGAAAAGTTTTACCCTCCTAATAGGAACAATTGTCCTAGACTGATAGCAAAAATCACAAACCTGTGTTAACCTAAAAGGAAGGTTAGCCATGCTAAGACACGTGGTGCAGCCTGTGCTTCTACTAAGTGCTGTTTGGTTTTGTCGTATCTTTATTACTCTCCCAGATAAGGAAAACACTTGAATACTTTCAGAAAACATTATCTCCCAGCCATTGAAAGAAGTAAGTAGTCTATTTTTATTGCTCCTAATACAATTGTCTCCATGGGGAGATGAGAACCAGCTACAGAGCTGCTTCTACACTCATTTTTTAATCATTTGCTTTCTCTCAAAACTTATTATTAGATCAAGCCAAAAGCCTTAATCCAGTCATTCCCTTATGCAAGACTGAAAAAAAGCACATCAAGTTTTCTTGTACCCTGCCCTTTTAGCAAGACATTTCTTCTTTTTTATGTTGCAGTGCCTACATTTCCTAAAACTGAACAAGGAAAAAGAAAGAAGAAGGAAAAAAACAGGGGCATCTGTTTACTTTAGTATCCCCATTACACTCGAAAATTACTGAGAAAATGTTTTTATAGCATGCAGATTATATCATACATTATAAAACTACTGCTATTAAGAACAATATTTTGTTTTACTTATAGTTAACTCTTTCCTTCCTCTCCACCCCAAAATGTTCTTCCAAACATTAATGACATGAAGTAAGGCATATGCTTTAGAGTCCCCTACAAGTTGAACAAACCCAAAAAATTCCAATATTTCCAGGTTTGTTTTCTTATTTTGTCATATTTCACAAATACAGTTAATGCTTTATAATCCCACATTTAATTGTCATTTTCTGAGATGCTAGTTTTATTCCTCTTGATCTCCATCTCCCAAATCCGGTCTCTGCTTACTTTGTAACATACTCTCATTTCTACTAGTCAACTCTTGTGCTTTTTTTTCTGTTGCTCGAGCATTTTTCATTGAAACATTGAAAAAGGTTTCACTGGCACAGTCTCTCTTTGATTTTTTTATTACCAGAAGAACAAGAAGCAGAATCTCCTGTTTCATAAAAAGAAGTTATGTACTCACCACAAAGTTCCATCTGAGTTTTTGATCTTCATTTATCTTCGACCTGCAAGTTCGGTTCTGAAATCAGAACTGACTTGGCTGTACTACATCTGGGGAGGACCAAAAACTCTTGAGCTTTTCTCCCTACCCATAATACTCCTCTCCCTTTTACCTCAGATTGAGTTTGCTGATAGACAGAAAAAGGTGTATATCCCCAATATACTTTTGTGGAGATCATATCTGGTATAGGAATACTACAACACTAGTAAATAAGGACACAGCTTGCTTCACCAAGAGATATCAAAGGATGGGGGTTTGAGGGAGGGGCGCAAGGATAAATGAAGCTTGACAACACAGATGGAACATTATGGAGAGTACATAACTTCTTCATCTGATGTTGTCAATCTTCATTTATTCCTTGACCTGTGGGACAGAGTTCCCAGCTACTTTTTACCTTGGAAGGACTCATAGAAGAATATTCCTAAGCACCATAAAGCCAAATGACACTCTTCCCCTAGAGGCCATATCTAATTTGTAATGAGTAATAAAAGTATGTGGGGTAGCCCAATTTACTGGTACACAAATATCATCCAAGGAAATTCTGGGGTGAAAAAACTGTTGATGTAGCTACAACTCTGGTAGAGTGCGCCTTAAGCGATCCAGGTAACTTAACATTCTTTTTAGCATATATGAAGGATATGCAGTCTTTCAACCATCTAGAAAGGGTAACTTTAGATACCAGTCTACCTAGTCTAGCACTAGAAAAGGCAATAAACAGTTGGTCAGATTTTCTCATAGACCTTGTTCTATACCAGTCTACCTAGTCTAGCACTAGAAAAGGCAATAAACAGTTGGTCAGATTTTCTCATAGACCTTGTTCTATGAAGGTAAAAATGTAACTGCCTACGGACATCTAACAAATGCAGACAGTATTCACCTTTGAAAATTTTGGAAAGAAAACTGGTAAATCTATAGTCTGATTAATATTTGACTCTGAAACAACCTTTGGAAGGAAAGAAGGATTGGTCCTTAACGAGGCATGATCTGGGTGGAAAATCAGATACGGTGATTTATAAGATAACGCCTGAATCTCTGAAATTCGTCTAGCAGAGGTAATAACTATTAACAAAGCTGTTTTCCAAGGCAAGTACTTCAATTCACAAGTGGCTGCATGCTCAAAGGGGGGATATATCAAAGTCTGGAGAACTAAACTGAGATCCCATGGAACATATGGGACTTTATGTGGAGGTTTCAATATGAATGTTCCTTTCAAGAAGGCCTTACAAAGTTTATGAGAAATTAATGAGGTATCCTATAATCCACTGTGAAAATTTGAAATGGCTGCTAGCTGAATCCTAATGGTAGAGGCAGAAACTCCTTATTCAAAGAGTAAGGTAAAAAAAAAATCTAAGACTTTTGTGACAGGGGCTGAGAAAAGTTCTATATGTTTACTATGAGCCCAATAGGAATATTTCTTCCATTTGCTACAGTAAAGTTTTCTAATGGAAGGTTTGTGCGAGGCCAAAATAATTTTATGGACTGGAGAAGACACAGTTATACCTGGCAATCAATGGAAGTGGAGAAGCCACACTGTGAGGTTTAAGTTCTGAAGGTTCAGGTAAACTAATTCCTCTGGATGGGATAGGAGGTCCAGAGCTGGGTACAGAGCCCACGCCTGTTGAATCAGATGAGGCTAGAGAATGGGAAATGGGGATAATGTTGCTCTTCAACCTGGTAGCTTTCTTCAGAAATTGAGGGATTAACGGTATTGGGGGAAAGACATATAGGTGTCCTGAAGGTGAATTGTGAAGAAGAGCATCTCTCAGGGATGCCCCCAGAGGGGGATCAGGGCAAAATAGCTACTGCACTTAATGTTTAGGGGTGATGCAAAGAGGTTGTAGCAAGGCACGCCTCAGCAGCAAAAAATAATTTGAGCCACGTTCTGTTGAGAGTCCACTCGTGAGGCATGATGATACATCTGCTCAACTTGTCCTCTATCACATTGGATGTCCCTGGATGTGCACTGCTATCAGAAAGTGGTTGGAAGAGATCACCCATTCCCAAACTCTGAGTGCTTCTTGACAAAGGGAATAAGACTTGGTTCTCCCCTGTGTGTTGATGTACCAGACTACTGACATGTTGTCCATCTGGATCATAACTGTCTCTGGAAAAAGAACAGCTTGGAAGGCCTGCAGCACTAACAGCACTGCCCTCATCTCTTTGACACTGATATGCAAGCCTGTCTCTGTGAGTGACCAAGTGCCTTGGATTGTCTTGCCCAGATAATTCCCCCCACCCAATCTGGGAGGCATCTGTGGTCACTATGGCCTGGGGCTGAGATGGTAAATAAGTCTGACTGGCTAGAATGTCTGTGGAGTGAATTCACAAGAGTAGGTCTCTTTTGCAATGGTTGGTCACCAAAATATGATGTGATATTGGCTGACGAAGAATGGACCACTGGGATGCAAGAAGCCATTATAGGATTATCATGTGGAATCTTGCTAGAATTACCAATGTAATGGTCGCTGCCATAAAACCTAGAGACTGCAGAAACAGATGTGTAAGTACTGTCCTGCTGCTGATTATTTTCCTGACTTGGAATCTGATCTTTTCTAGATGGGTAAAGAGAAGAGAGGCTATGCAAGTGTTTGTGTTCAAATCTGCCCCTATAAATTCCAAATTCTGCGTCTGAGTCAGATGAGATTTTTCGTGGTTTGTTGTGATTCTGAGGGAGGTAATAGTCTGAAGACCATAGCCTCTTGATTTTTCTAGGGGATGCCTGGTGGAAGTGGTGATGAGCCAGTCGCCTATGTAAGAAAACACTCAGTGTCCGTGAAGTCTCAAGTGAGATGTCACGACTGTCATACATTTGGTAAACACCCTGGAGACTGTGGTGAGGCCAAAGGGCAGTGCTCTGAATCGGTAGTGACTGGCTCCCATCCAGAAGAAGAGATATCTCCTGGAGTGTTTGTCCATCTTGATGTGGTAATACGTATCCTGAAGATCTATTGAGCACATCTAATCATCCTTCCCTAAAAATGGAAGGATGGACTGAACTGTGACTATCCGGAATTTACTTTGATGAACAGATTTGTTCAAAACACTGAGATCCAAAACTTGTCTCCATTCCCCTATCTTCTTTGGCACTAAAAAGACTCTTGAGTAAATTCTGGATTCTTTCTGGTATGAGGAGAAGTGCTGGATGACTCTTTTTTCTAGCAGTTTTCTGATTTCTTGAACTGCTGGTTCCTTCTGACTGGGCAGAATATCAGGGATCCTTTTGAATTTTTTGGGAAGGTTGTGAAAGGAAATTGAGTATCTCCTGGTAATAATCCTTTGCAACCAAATATCTGTAGTTATTTCTAGTTAGGGTTGTTGGTGTAAGGATAATCGTCCCCTGACTGCCTCCAGAGGCAAGCAATCAGGCCTCCCTTCAGGACAGCTGGTAGGGTTTGGTCAAGAAGGAATCTCTGGAACTCTGATTTTGCAGGTCACCTCTGCCACGCGGATGGCATCTTCCATTGAAACTCCCCCCTCTGCCCCTGGGGGAGGTACCACATGTGTCCTGGAAAGGCCCTTGGGATTTTTGGAACCACATTTTCCCACCCACTGGTTCCGCAAGAAGGACCACTGAGGAGTAGTGAAACATATGCTCACTGCAGAGAAGGTCTTTACATCTTTTTCACACTTGGGCAAGGTTTCCCAAACTGTTGGGCCAAAAAGACAAGATCTGTCAAAGGGCACATTAATGAAAGAAGACTTGAATGGCTCCGCAAATTCACATAAGCACATCCAGGCATGTCTCTTTATGGCTATGATGGAACACGTTGCTCTGGTCATCCATTTGGCTGTATGCACTATGAGCCTTATGGACGAGTTGGATATGGACTTGAGGGTGGCCAGCTGAGAAGCAAACTTTTCTTGGACTCCTTAAGATATGGCTCCTACAATGGTATTTGATAACTCCTTAATCAAATCCCTTTGGAGTCTAGTGAAATGTGCCATAAAATTCAACGACTGTAAGACAAAAGTCAATGAAGTGTATACCCGCTTCCTGAATGTATCCATCACCTGGGACTCTCTTTTAGCATTTAGGAGTAGGTTTGCAGTGCTTAGCCAGAATTCTACAGAGGAGAGGGACTTTTAGGTGGTTTCTTCGAGGGTTCTTATTGTTGGGGCAGAGCAGATTATGGTTGCATCATCTACATACTGAACTATGTTTGCCTGTTTGGAGGTGGTATGGAGGTTGTTACTGAATATGTTAAATAGTACTGGTCCCAAAATTGAACCTTTTGGAACTCCGATTATTACTGGGAAGAAGGAGAAATTATGTTTTGATTTTACTGACTGTTGTCTCTTTGTGAAATAGCTATGGAACTAGATCAGAATAGATTGATTAAGACCTAGATATGAGGTTGGTAAAATGTTTTTGATGGGATATTGTGTCAAACGCCTTTGACAGATCTAAGATGAGTGCCAGTACTAGATTGCTATTATTTCTATGTAGTTGGGATGTGGCATTCTTTTATTCATTGTTTAATTAGTATTGAGATAGGGAAAGCTAGAACGTTGACAGGTTATCAGCTGCTAAGGTTGCTGGTTTGAGATTTAGTAAGTGTTTTTTCTCTGTTGGGAGGATGGATAGTGGAACTCTCCTCAGATACTTATTTCTTTGTAGCTGCTGCAACCAGCATGGCATCTACTGATAAGCTTTTTGCCCAAAATTGAAAATCTTCAGGAGCTGAGATAATTTTGTCTCGCCTCCTAGGGATTGGCTCTATGGAGTCAGGAGCCTTTCATGCCTACTGTGTGATCAGTTTAATGAGATCATCAGCTGCAAGGGGGTCACCCAGGAAGTGGATTGGCGAGAGCTAAAAGCTTGCAGATATACTGATTCATCAGGAGAAAGATGTTTGGACTTCCAGCCACCCCCCTCTTTAAGGATCTCCAGGATGTTTCCAAAGGAGACATCTTCAGTGGGTGACATAGGGGACCCCTCCCCTTCATCGTAGTCAGTATCTTCAGTGATGGATTCTTCCTGGGAATCCAAGTGCTTCCTCTTACACTTTTTCTTCTGAAGAACTTCTTCAGTGGGATAATCTGAAAAAGTATCAGAAGAGGATAAGACCTGGACAGGTGTATCCTGCTGCTTCAGCCCTCACTGTCCTGATGCAGAGGCTGGGTGAGAATTAGAATGAGAGGAAGATTCAGCGATCTACTCTGATTGAGGATCAGACAACTGGGTGCCCAAGGACAAAGCACTCTTCACTGATCAGAAAGCAGGACTCCCTGAAGAGGGAAGGGAGCCCAGAATCAAGAATGACTGTCTTGGAACCGAGGTCACTCCTCGCTCTGAGGAGACTACCCCAGATGCCGAACCCAAAGTGGAACTCATGCATGCCAAAGCCCCAAGGTGCAGGGATGGCTCCAAAGAAACTGGAGTCAAAGCCTGCCCCCCCCCCCCCCCCCCAGGAACAGACAGCAGAACCTACACCCCATGAGCCTTCCAGTTCTGATAGGACTGAAGAGGTCAGGTAGTAATCAGCCCTGGAGATGAAGATCTGTCTGGAGCCGAAGCAGTTGGTGCCAGAAAGATTGGAGCCTGAGTCTCCAAAATCACAGATGGGGTCAGAGGAGGAAGATTTGGTGGAGTTGCGGAGAAGGTAGTAGAAGAAATAGTTAGAACTGAGGACATAGAAGGCTATCATCTCACTGCAAGAACCTGATCCACCAGCCTCAGCATGTCCATTTCTGATAGGCTCTTGGTGAAGCAAACTGATTGGGTGAATGGAGATTTAGGTCTCTCGAAAAATGGACTAGGTAGTAGCCCCACATATGGGTCTATAGAAGGGGAGTAATGTGTTCTCAGAAAAATTTACTCCAATTCCTCTTGCATTATTGTCAAAACAGTTAGTGTTGGCGCCGGTACAGTGGCTAGAACTGAGGTTGTAGGTTCTGACACTTTGTCTTTCTTTTCATGTGTCTGTTCCAATGCCATAGATACCAGAGGTCTCTAAGTAGAAGATTTTGGTTCCATCGCTATTTGTAGACCCTTTAGTTTAGCTTTCTTAGTCACCGGTACCAAGGGGGACGTTGGCACCATGTGACTTTTCCTCTTATGATTCTCCATTTTGGAAGAGGAAGAAGAAGAAGGGTCAGTCTTAGATTTAGAGCCAGATAAGGTCTCTTTAAAAGATAATTTTAGCATGATTTTTAACATCAACTTATTTTTTCATTCAACTAATGCTCAGTGGCTAAATCATTGACATATCGAGCAGTCTTCTAGAAGATGTAAAGAGCCTAAACAATACACAAGTAACAAATGACCGTCTGAATTAGGCATCTTTCTATCCCAGTTCTGGCATTTTTTAAAGCCAGAATTCCCTTTCCTTTGTCAGTCATATCAAGTGTACAAAGCTGAAACTGAAAACTAGAAATAGAGAAAGAAATTACAGTATAGTGCTACCAACGATGGTAGGCCTAAAATACCCAAGGCTATATAGAAGAAAGTAAAGAAAATGTGGAGCTAGAGTATATAGAAAGAGGATTGCTACCAGCAATGGTAGAGAAGAAATACCAACAGTATGAAAAAACAAGACAGCAAATTTTTTTTTGGCGGTAGAAATTCAAAGGAAAGTTGAAAAAGTCTACCAACTATGGTGGTAAACAATTCACTGAAGTGAAAAAGGAGCTTAATGGAGAAAATAGTACAGTAGGGAGACTCTAAGTTAATAAAGGGAGGCAAATTAGGTAACAGAAAGGCTACAAATGAAGAAACAACTAAGAAAATTTAGAATATAATTGTACTTAGCTCAAGAGATTTGGCGACACATCTGTCACAAGAAGTGGCAAACGAGATCTGAGGTAAAAGGGGAAGAGTGCGATGGGTAGGGAGAAAAGCTCAAGAGATTTTGGTCCTTGTGGGCTGTAGTATGGCTGAGTCATTTCCAATTTCAGAACCGAACCCACAGGTCAAGGAATAAATGAAGACTGACAACATCAGATCTGACTTTTTGTTGGACAAACTCTGTATCAAAAATGATTTTGTACCTCCAAGAAATAATATTCTGACAACAGCTGGGTACAGCAGCTTGAATCTAATGCATCTTTCTTGACATTCCGTGATTATTGGAATAAATTTACTCCTGTTCTGCCTGGTGTACAGTGAGCAATCATTTCCACAAGCACTCTACTGTCACTCTACTCCACTTTTAATACTTTGTCCTTCTGCCACAGTTTTGTCATAATCAACTCCTTCTGCTGGTAGGATTGCATCTTTACTATTAAAGGTCTAGGTTGCTTTTTCATAGCCAGGTTTGGAGCATACACATGATGTTCCCTTTCAATTAACAACCTCTGCTGTAGAATGCCAGTCCAGTTGCTTATTTGTACTTTTATAAAATTAATACAGTCTGTTCCTTCCAGCTTCTCTGGTACAGCAGAAAATCTCAGGTTTTCCCTATGTGCTCTGTCCTCTAATTCTATTATTTTTTGAAACATCTCTTCTTGAACAGTCTCATATTCAGCCAGCCTTTTCTTCATTTCGACCTCTGATTTTTACAGTTTTATCACCTCATCTGAATATCTTTTTAACCTTCCTCCATTTTTCCAGCCTTTTGTTATTTGAGTTGATATACTCCTTCAAAGCTTAATTTATTTTAATCAGCTCTGAGTACATTGGACTTATTTTTTCCTCTAGGTTACTGGAAGTCATGTCTTGTAGCAAAGCTGGAGCTTGTGCTGCTTTTTTCTGAACAGCTGCAGAATTCTTCCCAGTCGGTGTTTGTCCTTACCTTTTGTGATTAAGCTTTTTTATTCTGCTGGCACCCAGACAGTGCACTTACTAGCCAGTTACTGAACTTTACCCAAAAATATGAGTTTGGTGGCTCTCTCTTCCGAGTTTCTGTTTTCACACTGGGAGAGCTGGAATTAAGCTGTTACTCAGTGTGCAGCCATCTTGGAAGTACTTCTTGTAAGAATATTAAGTATTTTTTAGGGGAAGCAAAATCCCCCTGCACCCATGACATCGGGGAGCCACATCCCTGCTACTTAAATATACTAACTCTGATATCCCCATAGCTCCAAATAAGGGGAATTCTCTAAGATATTGCTGTCTCAGTATTAGTATACAATCAAGCCTGTATGCACTTTAGTGCTATCACCTCTGAGTGTTGCATGTATGTGTCTCAAGAGTTACAAACAGTACCACAAAGAGGCAATCCTTAATGAAAAATCTCCAGAAAAAAAAAAAACCTCAGTGTGTTGCTCAGAGAAGGAAAAGTTGTTGTTTTTTTTATCTAGGCGTCATCTGTTAAACCATTATGAAAGAAGCTCTGTCTCTGTATTCCAAATACATATATTTGTGATATGATTCATGAGTCTGGTACAAAATGTGTATGTCTACTACACAGAAATGCCTATGTTTAATTCATAGATAACATCATAGCAGGATGACTGCAAAAGCAGTATATTACTACACAAACAACTGTTGCATAGTACATAAGCCAGTAAGCAACTTGTCATGAATAACACTCTATGTGCAATTTCAAGACAGCTATACTGTACACTACAGATATGGTCTGAAAAGATGTTACAACAAAAAACATGTATGCATTAACCACACAGAAGCCCTTTTGCTTCTACAGAACATTGTTACACCAGCTGTTGGACCCAAAGTGGTAACAACCTATGCACTACCTTCCCTTCCAGCAAAAGTAGGTGTATTCACTCCTCCAGCTGCTAGTGTTACAATTAATTTCTATACTCTTCACGCTGTGTGCTTTAGTTCCCCAGTTCTTACCCGCACATCACTGCCTTGATAGTGGGATTAAGAAAGAGGAAGTGGCAGTGAGACATTCTGCTTCAGTGTTTGCAATATTGGTGCCTCACACTGGAACCTCCCATATTCAGACAAGGCAATCTCTTACTACTGATGTCAGTACTTAGGTGTCTGTTGTGGGACCTAAAATTCTAGCTCTTCTATCTTTGGCTTGAGAAAGATCCTGTTTCTGCCAAATTTTCACTGGGTGATTACTCAGTTGCTGTGGGAATGCATGGGAAGCAAATGTCAGTAGAATAGATCTCTGTCTGTCTTCCAGCTATGGAACATGTTGTTTGGAAACCCAATAACTGTACATTCATATAGCTGACATTTGGTGATAATGTTTCTCTTGGTGTACATTCTATTAGTCTGGATCTGCCTGGCATACTCTGCTTTATTACAAACAGTTACTTAAGGTTCAGCAGCCTCTTCCAAACACTGTAGTTCAGAGGCTGTTTCTAAAAAGACAGAAAAGGTTTTCATCATCTTCTCCACCAACGTCTAGCTAAGGGAAATATGGTGACTCCATATTATTCTAAACAGATTACTTCTGCCTTCTACTTTGGATAGGATTCTGTTTCCAGGGAACAGAATTCTTACCTTCTGGCTGCTGTCCAGAGTATGGCTACTTTGCTGAGACCCTACATTCAAGGAAAAAGCATTTCATTTATTTTTGGTCACTGGTGTGTCTCCAGCTGACCATCAGCTACTTGCCACTGGCCTCCAGCTGACCATCAGCTACTTGCCACTGCTGCTATGCTCCTAACTTCATGCCCCTCATATTACCTCCCCATGGTTGGGAATACATTGTCTTTTGGAGTGCTAGGAAGGGGAAGTTGAGCCTGCAGTCCTGTCTTGCACAGCAGGGTGTTTTCTTACCCCTCAGCATAGTGATGCTGCACTTTGAGGTTGGGCAGGCAATGGCAAATGACCCAAGTCAAAATATCCACCATGGACCTTAGGGCAGCCCCACCTTTTTGACCATGCCACACTGTTAGCCAGGCAATCACTGCAAGCCGCAGCCTCCATCAAGGCATATGGACTGATCTGATAACAGCATCACAGTCATTCTGCCCAAGGTATACCCATCTCTTAATTAGTAACCTAGATCACTAATTGATCCAGGGCCACCTGGGCCATAACCAGTACTTTATTCCCCTTAACCACCTGAGTGACTAAATGAACATTTTAAGTGGAGTTCAAGGAAAATGCCTTCCCAAAAAGGTGTACACCAAGCTTCTGAAACATGAAGCACTTAAGCCATCATCCATTCATCCTATCATTCTTATTTTGAATATCTCCATGCTCCTGTGTTCCCAGAGCCTGATTTACAACCAGCATCTTCCAAGAAAATAATCAGATTTTATAAGGTTTAGAAGCAGTATAAATGGTTCTGTAAAATCCAATGGCTGGCCCTTCTATAACTAACTTAACTTCTCTCAAAGGGACCAAATAAGAGTGCTGCTTTTAGTACCTTTTCAAATGAATCCTAGACAGACTGGTATGAGGGTTTACAGTTCTGCAACCTTGGTCACTAGGGTTATAATATAACATATTCATAAGGTGCAGTGCCAGGGAAATATTCCGGAACAAACTGATGAACTAACCTGAGGCATGGATGATGCTTCTTTAAAGGAGAGCATATCTAAATTGTCATAAAGAGCTGATAATACTGGCAGCCATATTACAAAGAGGCTAGGATGCTAACTGTTAGATATTCTGGTATTTTGTAAAGGAAATACACATGGCTCAAAATACAGCCTTTCCTGATGATAAGGCACTGGCTTTGTATGCTAGTGTAGTGTAAACATTATTTGATACTCCTTCTCAAAAGTTTTAAGAGTTAGAAAAAAAAAGGTTAGGACTAGGAAAAATATGAAGCAGATGTTTCATCCTCCCATCCAAACAAGGTAGTAATAGTATAGTCAAAACGACAGTATTAGAAGGCGTATCAGTTATAGAAGTCTAAATTCCTCACAACAGCCAGAAAAGTCCTTTGGCAGAGATTCATACTAGGCTGCTGATCAGGTTGATGATTTGGAGCTTAACCTCAAGACCTCAATACCTAAATTCATCCCCTTTCATTGATGATTTGAGGGACCAGATGAGGAATACATTTAGTTTTCCATCCATGCTGCACTTAAACAGGATCAGGGAGCTACTTAGCTTTACATTTAAGGAAATTACATTTCATAAGTGGGATTCTTTGAGAGACATACCTAGTTTTCTAGAAGTATTCAGGGTTCTAGCAGACATGAATCCCTTCTGGGTACTCAGTGGGAGTAAGGCAGAGAACTAATTCTGGATAGAATCCCAGTCATCCACAGGGTATACACAAGTTCACATCACATATGTACTGAATGTCAAGAGAGATGACTGCCATGTCCTTGGGATGTACATACACGAATACCCAGTGGAAAAAAAATATATGGACACAGGAAGCATATGCAGATATAACAAAGAGACATTGAAATAAGAAAAGTACAGTTTCGTCAGTTCCACTTACCTTTAACAATAGATGTTCATAGAACACACTGCCTTACTGGTATATGGGTAGCAGTGCCCTACTACCCCCTCTCTGGGAGTCTCTCAGAGCTTCAGACTCCTCCGTCTGCATGTCTGTGGGTATGAAGGACCATTCAGCTGCCAAAGCAGGATAGTCCTTCACAGTCACAGACAGCAGCCCTCATTTTTTTTCTCTAGGGCCCAAAAAGAAGAGCATATAGAAAAAGCAAGCTTTGCAAGCACCTACTGTTCCAATCCAAAGACAACACACACACACACACACACACACACACACACACACACACACACACACATCAAAAGCTGCTAAATAAAAAACAGCAGCGACCACCACCAAAATAACTATTTACATCCAAGTAAAAGGGGATGGTGGGGGATGCTGCCAGTAAGGCAGTATGTTCTATGAACATCTACTATTACAGGTAAGTGGACCGTATGCAACTGTACTATGTTCAATAGACACACTGCCTTCCTGACATACACATAGATTCCCAAAGCTTAGCCAACCTGGAAGGAGGAAGGATAAGGGTCCAGGATCCCATGAAGAATGTTCCTGGTGAAGCCTGCTTTGGATCTAAGGCATCTAGTTTGTAGTGCTTTGTAAAAGAATGGACAGAAGACCAAGTTGTTGTTTCCAGAATACTTCTAGTGTCCACCCCATTGCAAAATGTTATTGAAGAGAAAGACTACTGGAATCTGCCTTTACCTGGCCTGGATTCGTCTTGCCATGGTGGATGTAACAAAGAAACAATACCAGAGAACAATCAGCTTGCAATGGTTTAGATGGAAATGAAAAGCATTTGGACTGCCTAAAGGGCTTTGTTCTGTCAAGGTAGTAGCTGAGCTGCCAATGCATACCCAAGGTATGAAGAATCCTGTCTCCCTGAGTCTTAAGTTCTGGAAAGAACATAGGGAGACTGACTTATAAAAAGTGAACTCTGAAACCACATTCAGCACGAAAGAAGGATTAGTGTTCAACACACCCTTATCCTTGTGGAAAACAAGGTAAGGGTACACCACCATGATAGCATGCAACTCAGAAACTCTCCTTGTAGATTTATTTATCTTTGTTGACTAGGAAAGTCCAACTGGGACAGAAATGGCCTTTTTCAGTGGAGGCCCAGGGAGAACAGCTCCACATTACATTCATAAGTTACAAGTGTTCACAATACACAGACATTTTTATTACATTATTTTACACTGTAGATAGTATTGTGTCTTGGATTACTATAGAGTGCAAATAAAATGGTATTTAGCTGTTTAGAAAAATGCTATGTCCAGAAAGAAAAAAGTAAAAAATAAATGGAAAAAGCATTCATTTACAGTTGCATTTAGTTCTGCAGTTACAATGTAAAGGTAAAATGAGAGAACAAAATAAATGAGTTGCAGATAGGAGATAAAAACAATAGAGAAGTACTGATTGTTTACAGAAGAAAAGTGAAATTGTACTATGCTCATCATTATGAGGGGTTCCATATGTGGTGAGTTAGGAAGGGGAGGTATAGTAAGGTTGGAGTTAGCTGGTTTGGGAATTCCAGCCAGTTCAGTTCGAACAGAGCTGGTGATGGTGGGTGAGTATGTGGCAAATTTAGCTACTTTATTATAGCATGCTTCAAGTTTGGACATGAGGGTACTGTTAGGATTTGAGAAAATGGAGGGATAAATAAAAAAGTGTTGGAACAGGTAAGTGGATGCTATGGATCTTCTTGTAGATACTGTAAAATGTTGCTTTGCTTTATGTAGTGACCTAGGTTTCTTATGTTTTTTTTTTTGATAGCTTGATGAATATTCTGTTCATATTTGAGTTTGTCATCTATGATTGCTCCAAGTAGTTTGATTTCTGTTATGTTTTTCCATTATTACATTCTCAGATGAGACATCATGGAATTAATTTTCTGATTGGTATATTGTTTTGGTAAACAGAGTATGAGGTTAGACTTTTTAGCATTTAGGAGTAGGTTTGCAGTGCTTAGCCAGAATTCTACAGAGGAGAGGGACCTTTAGGTGGTTTCTTGGAGGGTTCTTAATGTTGGGGCAGAGCAGATTACGGTTGCATCACCTACATACTGAACTATGTCTGCCTGTTTGGAGGCGGTATGGAGGTTGTTGCTGAATATGTTAAATGGTACTGGTCCCAAAATTGAGCCTTTTGGGGCTCTGATTGTGACTGGGAAGAAGGAGGAGAACTTATGTTTTGATTTTACTGACTGTTGTCTCTTTGTGAAATAGCTATGAAGCCAGGTGAGTAGATTGACTAAGACCTAGATATAAGAGTTTGGTAAAATGTTTTTGATGGGATACTGTGTCAAAGGCCTTTGACAGATCTAAGAAGTGCCAGTACTAGATTGCTATTATTTCTATTTTGGCTGATAATACTAGTGAAGCAAAGAAGAGCAGTTTTTGTGACTGGGATAGAAACCATGTTAGGTTGTAGACAGAAGATTGTTGTCTCAAAGATGTCTGAGGAGTTGATATTGGACACATTTTCCTAGAATTTTTGAAAGAGGTGACAATACAGCTATAGATCTGAAATAAGACAGGTTGGCTGAATTTCCTTCTTTATGTAGTGGTACTATGAATTATTTTTTTCCATGTAGTTGGGATGTGGCTTTCTTTTATTCATTGGTTAATTAGTATTGAGACAGGGAAGGGTAGAGCATTGGCAGTAAGCTTCACATATTCTGCTGACAGGTAATCAGCTGCTAATGTTGCTGGTTTGAGGTTTAGTAAGCGTTTTTTACAGTAGCAGTTTGGACTGGGCGGAAAGAGAAAGCTGTTGGATGAACTTGAGGGTGGTAAAAAAATTTTGTTTAGTAAGTGGGAGTATAGTGTTTATAAAGTGGGAACTGAACTGGATTGCTATATTGTCTATGTTGTTATTAGTTGCTGTTGAGGGAGTTGTTTGGCGAGGGTGCAGAAATTTGTTAACAGGATACCAAAATAGTTTCGCATTGTTTTGGTGTGAAATTTGAGGGTCGAGAAACATGATTTTTTGTCATTGGTTATTAATTTCTTTGAAAGATTTCTTAAGCATCTAAAGTGCTCATAGCTAGATTGGGTTTTGTTTTTGGACCATAGTTTCCAAGCTTTATCTCTTTGAAGGAGTACCCATCTTGTTTCTTTTGTTAACCAGGCTGCTGTGTTTGACCTGAGTCTCTTTGTTGTGAGGGGTGCTTGAATGTTTAGGATGTTTAGGAAAGTATTATTCAAATGAGTTACTGCATCATCCAGTGGTATGGTTTTTAGGACAGTCCAATTGTACAGTTTGAGAGTGGATATGAAGTTGTTTACATTAAAGTTATTTATATTGCATACCTTTTTATATGTTACCTGTTTTCAAAAGATTAGATGGCTTCTGACAGCAGAAGTAGGTAGGTGGCCACTGATGCTGTCAGCTAGGCAACCAGATAAGTTTGCTAAAAAATGGTCCAACGCGTCACTGAAGACTAAAACACAGGTTTATTACAAGTAAACGTAAAGCGCTATTCGTCGCTCAATGTTTGAGCGACTTCTTCAGACATCTGAAGATGTCTGAAGAAGTCGCTCAAACATTGAGCGACGAATAGCGCTTTACGTTTACTTGTAATAAACCTGTGTTTTAGTCTTCAGTGACGCGTTGGACCATTTTTTAGTGCATTTAGTTTGTTTAAAGTACTTAGTTTGTCAACCAGATAAGTTTATTTTATTTGGTTTATATGACAGGAGCCAGTCTAAGGTGGATTCCATATTTGTGTGTTTTTGTACTCTTGTTAGTCTCATTTATTAATTTCGAGAATCCGAAGAGATTCAATATAGGATGGTTGTATGATCTGGATATCAGTTTACATTGAGGTCACCCATTACAATTGTTTTGTGGGTATATGGTTAGATAGCCATTGTAGAAGGTGTTCTGCATTGCTTGCATTTTGTCCATGTGGGATGTAGAGTACAGTGATACAGATGCTTTTTCTGTTATTAAGTCTGAGAATTGTTATTAGATATTCTGTATTGTTAAGTATGGGAAGAGGGTGTGGGTAGAGGTCAAGTTCTAGGGTGTTTTGTATATAATTGTTATTCTTCCACCTCACTTGTTTTGTCTGTTGAGTCTGAAAATGTAATATCATGATGGGTAGTATTTTGTTGTCTTTTATTTGTGGTTTTAGCCAGTTTAGTGACTGCAACAATATCTGGGAAGTAGTATGTGAGGCTTGCATGGAAGCTTGGTATTTATTGTAAATGCTTCTTAGATTTAATATTAAGTAGTATTAGGTCAGATTTTTTTGATACTTAGAAGTGAGAGGCTTGGGGGGGGGTGTGGGGATATTGAAACGGTTTGTGGCATAGTAACAGGGCTGGTATTTGGATGAATGTCACCACTGCGTTTTAGGTGAGTCTTGGAGAGATGGAGACAGATGTTCCCTGTAAACTTGGATGTGTTTTTAAGATGTAAATGTATTGATTTTAGCTTAGCTTTTACATATTTGCAGCTAAAGAGGTTGTAGAGATTTACAGTGTCTATTTTTTATGATGTAGAAAGGAGGGTGATGTATGAATGGTGCATGTGAGTGAATATTGGTGGGTTAGGTAGTTTTGGGTGGGGCTCCTATTGGAACATCGAATTTTCAATTGTTCGAATCACTAAAGGTTGACCTTTAATGATCGAGCAACTGAAACTTTGAACTGTTCAAAGTGAACAGTAAAAAAAAAGAAAAAGTAAAGGGTGTAGGCAAGCCCCCCTGCGCCCCACACACCCCCTGTTATTTAAATATACCAACTCCGAGATCATGCTAGAGTGTAGGAAAGGGAAATCTTCCCTTTCTACACTGTACTTCATTAAAGTGCGATCTCGGAGTTGGTATATTTAAGTAGCGGGGTGTGTGGGGGGTGCAGGGGGGCTTTCCCCCCTGCTTTAACCCGTCAGGGTACGTTTTCTTTTTTTTCTTTATTTTTTTTTTTTAATTTGGAAGTTACGGAACTTTGATCATATGGTGTCAACCATATGGTATTCGAAGTTCCGTAACTTCGATTTTCTAATAGGTAACCTTTTGGGTGAGATGTGAGTCTAGTTGGTTATGTGTATAAGTGTGGTAAAGAGTACTAGTGAGATTAGTTGAAGGTATATCATGAAGTATGGTGTAAAGAGTGGGAGGATGTGTTGGAGAGTGTGTGTGAAGTTTACAAGTTTGTGACTGATAAATGGTTGGAAGGTGTATAGTACTTGATTTAGTGAGTTCTGTGTGAAGGAAGGTAGGAGGTGCAATTATGGTGTACTAGATTAGGGTAGAGAAAAAAGATGTGTGGGTGGTAGAGTAGTCGTGTAACATTATTCAAGAACAAAGAGGGAAGTTGACAATAAGTGAGGGAGGTGAGGGGGATCTTTGGTAAAAGTTATAAGTTAGAAAAAACTGACAGTGAGTGTGAGTATGATATGGTGAAATAAAATTAATGTGGGTTGAGAAAGATCCATAAGGTAGAAAGCTGGGTGACTTTTAGCTCATGGAAGGAGTGTGACTGGGGATGATTGTGGGTTGGATGCTCTGACATATTGTAAAAGAGGTGTGGGTGGAGTTAGTTTACTTTAAGTTTAGTGGTAATGGGGGAGGGTGATAAATGGGGGTAGGGGAAGGGAACAAAGCAGGACTTCACTGCAGGTAAAGTAATTAGAGAAAAGCAATTACTGGAACTGAATTATGCTCAAGGTGAGAAAAAGCTAACTGAAGCTTCTACTTCTAAAAGTAGAAAAGCCCACCTTGCCTGCTGGTCAACTCCTCTACTCCTTCACAGTCGCCAAACTCATTTCCACCTTCTATAAGAAACACAGGCAGCAACACCACCTTCAAACAAATACTGAAAAATCATTTCAACTCTTTCTGGCTATGTTCCTGCTCTATAACCTAACCTCTTCCTTCTCCTTACATGAAAACTAAACTCCTATGCTTTTTGCTACTACTGACTGATGATATTTCCTCCGTATTTATTATTTTTTCACTTGTTGGTACTGGTACAATAATGCTGATTAATATATCTCTGTTTGTACCTCTTTGATTGAATTCATCTGGCATCCAGCTGAATTCCTGCTTGTACTTGTGTCAGAACCATGGCCCTAAGCTCAATGCCAAAAAATGTGTCGTCATCCCCTTTGGGAAAACCCCAGTTACCATAAATTACCACACTGATGGTAGTTCACTGAACACAGAAGATGTTATAAGACATCTGGGAACACAGGTTGACAGCAACCTCTCGTTTGACCACCACATTGCCACTGTGGTCAGAAAAGTTGTTCTGTGTGGCACATCTCATTACTAAGGGTTTTGCATCCAGAAAGAAAGAGGTCATTGTCTCCCTCTACTCTTCCATCATTACGCCAATCATCAAGTACAATGCCCCATTTGGCATGTACCTCACTAGACACCTGCAACAACTGGAGAGGCCACAAAGGTACCTCACAAAAAGGATCCTAGGCCTTAAACACTTGTCCTATATGGACAGACTAAAAAACTCCAACTATTCTCTGTCTCATATCGACTACTTATAGGTGATCTCTGCTTAACTTACAAGCCATGTCTGACCCAGCTCTGTTAGAAATGCTACATCTAAAGAAATCCCTCCGCACCAGATGCTCTAGAGACCTCAACCTCATTTCCACAATTAACAGAACTTGTTGGAGGGACAGGTTCATAACCCAGAGACTGCCCATGCTATGGAACAACCTTCCCATACATGTCACGGAGAGCACCTCGCTGACCAAATCTTGATAAGTGGATGAGAAACAGAATATTCACCCCGGGGATAACACCAGTGGCTCTACTCGACAGAGGCACTGGGAACTAAGGTCGGGTGGCACTATGCCAGGGTAATCCTACGGCTAGGCATGTAAAGGCCCCAGGGCCATTAGCCTAGTACACACCTATGAACCTATGTATATATTCTGTATATATTGCTGTAATCAAACCAACTAAATTCCTGCATTTATGTATATATTCTGTATATATTACTGTAAACACTATGTGTAACACTGTTTCTACTTACGTATCAATTAATGTTTTATTTTTTTCTGTATCTGTGTTCTTGTTGCAGCTTTTCTCCCCGGACCTCCACTGAAAATGGGCTCTTTTAGACCCAGTGGACTTTCCGGTAAACAAATGCAATAAAATAAATAAATCAATTAATATATAAATTATCACAGAGAAAGGCATTTCTGTGACAATATATTAGGTAAATGAGCAGAATTAAGCCCTTTGGTATGCTGTGTTGTTTAGAAGAAAGATTATTGTCTCACAAGATTGGATATTATATTTGCATTCAAAACTTATTTAAAAGATGATTTTATGTTTTTTTTGGGGGGGTTATTACATAGCCACTGGTACAGTTAAGTTATTTTATTTTGTTATAACTTACCTTTATCATACTTTAGGTTTGCTATGATGTTCAGTTTGAAAGTGGAGTTGCTTAAAGACAATTTAGTAATATTTATGCGCAGTGTATGCTAATACTTGCATACTTCTTGCAGGGTGGACTGAAATTATAATTGGCCATGTCCCTGATTGTATTTTCAGTAGTCATCAGGAAGGTGGATGGTAAGGTACTTTTAAGCATATAGTTTACAGTCTACAGATTAACTGTTCTTTTCCAAGGAGGGGTATTTCTTAGTTGAAGATGAAAACATCTTTCTGTTTATATTTTCAGTGGTCATCAATGTGACTACCCACCAGTGGAGCAGTAATCAAGGAGCTTCAATCCTCAATACTGGTGACAGTGTAGGGTGTACACTGGGAGGATAGCAAGTACACACACAGTATTTCCGGATGCAGCTCTCTGTATCAAGTGCAATTTCCCTTAAGAGCACACAGACACCACAGCCAATCAGGAGCTGTTTTCTCCCTCTTTCGCCAGATCCCCAGTAAGACTCCCCACTGCCACAGCTATAGAGTTGAGATCTCAGCTGAATGACCAAGACAAGACCTATCAGCAACCTCTCTGTCCAACTAGTGCTTTGTGTCCCTGCCCAAGTAGCTGACATACACACTCTTTGAGGTTTGATTCACACACACACACACACACACACACACACACACACACACACACACACACACACACACACCTGGGAGAGGTTCACACAGGTTTACTAGCTATGTCCCTTCTGCCCAGACTATAAGGTAGTTACCACTGCCACCAGTTAACTCTTTATCAGCTACTTTAAGGCTCTTAACAAAGGGTGCCCAATCTTACTGTGTAATATTAATATTAATACAAATGGTAGTTTGACCAAGAGCAAGGTTATTAGGAGTGGCCCACACAGTGTCACCAAATACAGTGGATATAAAAAGTGTACACACCCCTGTTAAAATGCCAGGTTTTTGTGATATAAAAAAATGAGACCACAATAAATCACTTCAAAACTTTTCCCACCTTTAATGTGACCTATAACCTGTACAATTCATTTGAAAAACAAAGAAATCTGTTAGGGGAAAAATATATAAAATAAAAAATGTACAATATGCTGGTTGCATAAGTGTGCACACCCCTAAACTAATACTTTGTTGTGTATACACTCCCTTAAACTAATACTTTGTTGAAGCACCTTTTGATTTAATTACAGCATTCAGTCTTCTTGGGTGCACACCTGCCATAAGTTAAAGATATTCTGATTATCCCCAAATAAAGTTCAGCTCTCCTAGTAGGATTTTTCTGACATTTACTCAGTTGCCTGCTACAGCAAAAGCCATGGTTCGCAGAGAGCTTACAAAGCATCAAAAGTATCTCATTGTTGAAAGGTATTATTCAGGAGAAGGATACAAAAAGAAATTCCACTGCATTGGATATACCATGGAACACAGTGAAGACAGTCATCAAAAAGTGGAGAAAATATGGGATAATAATGATGTTGCAAAGAGCTGGACGTCCCTCCAAAATTGATGAAAAGACAAGAAAAAAATGGTCAGGGTGGCTGCCAAGAGACCTACAGCAACACTGAAGGAGCTGCAGTGTGTACTACATGTGACAGCAATCTCTTGTATTCTCCATATGTCTGGATTATGGGGTAGGGTTGCAAAGCCAAAGTCTTTTCTTACACAGAAAAACATCCAGACCCCATTAAAATTTGCAAAACAATACATCAAGTCTCCCAAAAACATTTGAGAAAACGTGTTATAGTCTGATGAGACCAAGGGTGAAATTTTTGGCCACAATTCCAAAAGATACGTTTGGCACAAAAACAACACTTCGCATCACCAAAAGAACACCATCCCCATGGTGAAGCATGGTGATGGTAGTATCATGCTTTGGGGTTGCTCTTCTTCATCTGGAACTGAGGCTTTAGTCAAGGTGGATGGAATTATGAACAGTTCCATATACCAGTCACTTTTGGTCCAAAACCTTCAGGCATCTGCTAGAAAGCTGAAGACGAAGAGGAATTTCACCTTTCATCGTGACAATGACCCCAGGCATACATCCAAATCAATCCAAGAATGGCTTCACCAGAAGAAAATTAAAGTTTTGGGATGGCCCAGCCAGAGACCGACCTAAATCTAATAGAAAATCTGTGGGGTGACCTGAAGAGGGCTGTGCACAAGAGATGCCCTCGCAATCTGACAGATTTGGAGTGCTTTTGCAAGGAGGAGTGGGCAAATATTGTCAAGTTAAGATGTGCCATGCTGATAGACTCCTACCCAAGAAGACTGAATGCTGTAATTAAATCAAAAGTTGCTTCAACAAAGTATTAGTTTAAGGGTGTGCACACACAACAAAGTATTAGTTTAAGGATGTGAACACTTATGCAACCAGCGTATTGTGCGTTTTTTATTTTTTATATTTTTTCCCTAACAGATTTGCTTGTTTTTCAATTGAATTGTACAGATTATAGGTCACATTAAAGGTGGGATAAGTTTTGAAATGATTTATTGTGGTTTCTTTTTTTATATCACAAAAAACTGGCATTTTTAACAGGGGTGCGTACACTTTTTATATCCACTGTAAATATGCAAGCAGTCTCAAAACAAATATCTCTAGACAGATCAGCCACAATGAAAGGTTTAAATATATTTAATAATAAATAATAAAAGAACAAGACAATACTAAGTATATATTCACAGTGACATCAGAGTTCAAAACCACAGAAAATATTTAAAACAACATTGCAGGACAGGCTCACATCCACGGTGGTGCAGCGGTAGCGTTGTTGCCTCATAGCAAGAGGTTCTCTCGTTCGATTCTCGGCTGGAGTGCGGGGAGTGCCTTCTGTGTGGAGTCTGCATGTCCTCCCCGTGGTTGGGTGGGCGTTTGAAAGACATGAGTAAATGGCTGTGCCTTCGTTGAAGGTTGAACGTCGAGCTGGCACTTTGGCATTCGTCAAAATCTACTGCCAATCATTAGTGGACCGGAGTTCCGCTGTGGCGACCCCTAACCGGGAAAAGCTGAAAGACAGCAACATTGCAGGACAGGCTCAAATAAATAAAGAAAAACATCTAAACTATGCTTCACTATATTCCTGACTGAATCTAAGAGAATTAGTATACCCGAGACAACTTACTTAATTAGAGCAAGGCAGATATTGTGGTTAATGGCTCTTCTCAGGTCCATGACAGACTACATAATGCCCTGTCTCACTAAGAGACTTCTCAAATTAATATCTCAAATATTACTACTGGGATAGCTTGCAGAATTACATCATCTCCTGTCATCTGACTATCCCAAGTGAAACCCACACTGCTGGGAGTTGGCAGTATTTAGCATCTACCTGTGAAAATACATCTTTGGCAGATGTTGGAAGTCTTAAAACAATTACATTCCTCCACATTTCAAGACTAGTAATTATTTCAGTCTAAAGACAACGCAGAAAACTCCCTAGTACATACATTGTCTCTTGCTGCCATAAAGTAACTTCATTTCAGCTATTTTTCTGAAGTTTACTGGACTGAAGTCAACCCTCCAGTTTTCTCTGTTAACATATACATTTAAACAATTACAATAGTGCATGTACATTTCTGTTCTCTTCCAGCAGGGCACACTGTGGATACATTTCAAGCACAAGCACTCTACAAAATAGCTTCTCAACACAAATACCTGTACACAGCAGTCTGATATACACATGACAAGCAGTTCTAATACATTTGTAACACAAGCATCTTATATAAATTATTTCGATATTCACCAATGACATATAATTATTTACAAAATTGCAGATAACTGTGCTGGCAGTATCTCCCTTTGTCACAATCAAGAAGGTGGATGGTACAGCAGATCAATAAGCAAAACAGTTTTCCATGTTAAGAACTTGAGATAGTGTGAGCTGCTGGTTTGAAAGGGGGCAAAGTCAATTTTTCTACACCATAGTTGAGATCCCACAAAAGAGGAATTTGCTTGTGAGGGGTCTCATATGCAACACTCCTTTCATAAACTGTTTTACTAATGAGAAGAAGAAAGAGGGGGTCTATAGGCAGACAACCAGAGATGGCTGCTAAAAGCATCTTGATGGAGGAATAAAATAAGCCATCCTGAAGTAGTTCACACAAGTATATCATGACCGAGGGGTTATTAACCTCAATAGACCCCCCATTCCCATTTAGGCACCACTTATTGAACCTCATTCATTTATAAACATAAGATTTTCCAGTAGCATGTTTGCTGGCCTCCCTTAACACCTGTTTCACATACTCCTGAAACAAGTGCCTAAGGAGAGTCAAAATTGAATCATCCAAGCTGTTAACTGAATTTTCTCTAAGTCAGGGTGTACCAGTCACCTTCCCCCTTCCCAAGACTGTGTGAGCAGATCCAGAGTGTGAGGAAGATTGTGGTAACTGCCCTTGGCCAACGCCATTAAAAGGGAGAACCAAGACTGCCTAGGCCAATAGGGTGTCACCACATTACTCTTTCTTATCTCCCTCTGAACTTTGAGAAGTAACTTCTGAATCAGAGGAATGGTTGAAAATGAATAAAGGAATGTTTCTGTCCAAGGGAATAAGAATGTGGGTGTCATTCCAAGCTCGTATACAAGGCTGTCAGGAGCAGAATTTCTCTAGTTGTCTGGTTTGAAAGGAAGTGAATGGATCTGCTTGAGGTGTTCCCCACATATGGACTAGATTCTGGAACACAACTGACTTAATTCTGTCAGCCACAGCATTCTGTTCTGATAGAATGTAAGAATTCTGGAGAGTCAGGGAACACTGAGATGCCAGCTCCCAGGGTATTCACTGCAAACCAACAAAGAGGGTAAGACCTTGTACCCCCCCCCCCATTTGTTGATATACCACATCACTGTGGTGGTGTTGTCCATAATCACCTGAAGAGGACTGGAATCCATAGGTAATGAAAAACCTTCATGGCATGAATAACCACCAACATCTCCTTGATACTGATGTACTTCTGAGTGTCCTTGGGATCCCAAGCAGCTTGCACTTGCTTCCACATTGACATAGCTCCCCAAACAAAGTCAAGCAAATCTGTCTGTACAGATTTTACTGGAATCAGAGAGGAGAAAGGAAGTCCTGGATTGACAGTCAACTGTTCACTCCATCACTGTAATTCTCATCTGATGAAGAACTGGCAACTGGGTTTTCAGGGGATGAAGGCACTGAGTCCAATGACTTCAGACATACCACTGAATTTTTCTCATGTGAAGATGAGCCAGTGGTATCATGACAATTATGGCTGTCATCAGTCCAAGAACTTTCAGGAATTCTCGAGCTGGGGTAATATTCCACCTGGTGAATTCCAGAAACACTATGTGGTAAAAAAGAATCTCGTCTTTGGGCAAAAAAGCCATTCTTATGTTGAGTCAGTAAGACACCTTAGAAAGATGAGCCTTTATGAGGGGGTCAGGCATGACTTTAGGAGGTTCAGCTTTAGCTCTAGAAGAGAGAGTAAGGCTGAAACCTTTTCCAATGATGATTCCAAACACTAGGATGCAGACTTTTCACTGATCAGCAAGTTGCCCAAGTAAGGAAAAATGTAGATGCCCATAGCCTGACAGTGGGCCACTACCAGGGCAAGACATTCTGCAAACATTTGAGGAGCAGCGACCAGAACAAAGAGCAATACAGGAAACTGAAATTGTGACCCAGGGACAACAGATCTCAAATACCTCTGGCAATGATGAGCAATGGGGATATGATGATAGGCATCATTTAAGACCAGGGCACTATGAAGCAGTGGTCTGAAAGAAAAGGAAGCACTGTGCAGGGTGAGCATCTTGAACCTGGGAATCTGGGTGAAGGCATTCAGAAAAGACATGTCCAGTACTGATCTCCATGTATTTTATTTTTGGAAACCAGGAAGATTTGGGAATACAGCCCCCTCACTCTCTATGAAGGAGGCACCGGTTCTATGACCCTTAAGTCCAGCATATGCTGGAAAATAGGAGGGAATAACAAAGACTGATCCAGTGGATGGGGAGGAACTGAATGGAGAAGGATGGTCTTTCCACTGCCATCGGTACTCTTCCCCACAATGTTGAGAACCCATTGGTCAGAAACCACTGAGGGCCACACTGCATTGTTCAGAAACAACTTGAGAGGTGTAGCACCTGATGGGAGACTTGAAAAAGATGGGTGCCTCATCTTGGCATAGTCATAAGATGGGAGAGGTTTATCCTTTTTGGGAAAGAGACCGCTCTGTTTGGACTTGGCAGTGCTGTAGCCCTGCAGTTTCATTGTGTTACCTAGGTTCTTGTTAGGCTGGGATTTCTATTTAATAGGCTACCAAAAATTATTCTGTTTAAAGAAGAAAAACTTGTAAATATGAAACATTGTAACTGTCATCCCAGTGATTAAAGATCTGATTAGCTGCTGTACCAAACACACAATCAGAGTGAATGGAAGCATTTAAAATGTAATTTTTAGGTCATCAGAAAAATGTTGACTGTGTAACCAAGCATATCTCCTCGCCAACACTGACAAAGCTGATTTCTAGAAATTGTGCCAGTCCCTTGTAAGGTGCTCTTTAATGCATGTTTTGATACTTGAGAAACACTGTAAACAATATCTTTAACATAAACCTTTTGCTCAACAGGCAACGATGCAGCAAACTCTTCTAAACTATACATGCATCTCAGCACAAACTTCCACATAAAACAGTGACAGTTAATATTTTAAAAGCTACCATGCTGGACTGCCTCAGCTTCTTTCCCTGGGATTCTAGACACACGTCTAGTTTATACTGAGGGACCAGATTTGTAGAAAACCTACACCTTTTAGTAGAAATGGTAGCTGGAGACACAAAAACTGGGTCTGCAGACGAGGGGCCCTAGAGACTCAGCAAAGAGGATGAAACCCCAAATTTCCTAAATACTTTTTTAAGGAGAGTCTCAAAAGCAAAGCAGAGCTATAGGATTTTTAAAAACATCCTCCAATGTTGGGATCAATGGAGGGATGGGCTCAAGGATCAGTGCCTCATTTGTAAAAAGATTACAGACCTTGCCAATCTCAAGGCAGTAGAAGGTTCCTGTACCTGCTCTTTTCATAGGAAACCGACTGATCTGACTGTGATAGGTCAGAACCTTCAGAAACCTTATCCCCTTCAAATCACGATCCATAGCAGAAAGACCAAGGGTGAACGCACTGGCATCACTAACTTGGCTTTGTACCCTACGATTAACTGCTTGAACAATAGCTCTGGTCACTGTTACCATTTCTGGTGGGAAACCTGAAAGAGACTGCTACTCAACTATGTGACAGGTTTTCTGTCTCTTCTTAGCATGCACTACACTCGTGGGAGAATCTGGGGGGGGATTTATAAACCTTGGCAATAGATTCTGCACCCCTGACTTCTCCTGCATGTAAAGGAGCTCCCATACCTGAACTAAGCAATGCTACAGCCCCGGAGGATGTGTCTGACTGTCATATCATGCACAGTTGTTGTACCAACACCACAAAGAAGGACCTGGAATTAAAAGAAGTTGAATGGTTGATAGCTTGCTCTTGGCTGAGGCTGCTACACAGTTACAAGCCATAGGCTGAGGAATATTTTTTTGTTGGACAGTTTCAGAGTCCATCTAAACAGGGAACAAGAAACTAGGCAGGTGAGTACAAACTACTGGTGAAACAGTACTCCCAGTATAAAAAGGGATAACATCCCTATATTTTTTCTTAGAATAGCAATGTAAAGACTATTCAGAGAAAGAAATAGAATACTGTACTGGAGCAAGAAGCCATTAATTTAGTAGATACACACTATGCCCCTATACATATCAACAAAAGCCCCAGTAAAAAAAAAAAAAAGGCTAATTTCAGTCCTACGTATATAAGAACAATGTGAATTATGCTTATGTAAAGAACTCAATTTAAACTTAAGCAAAATTCCTTTCAGGAAACAAAATGGCTTAAAACTTGTGATTTAAATGAAAAATACTTATTTAAAATATCATTAAATTACTTCATTCACGTCTTTATACAAAGATATGAAGAAAAAAATTGTGAAAACAGCAAGTTTTCCTGTCAAACGATTCAAAATAATACTTTACATCAATGGAAATAACACCTACAATTTACTCGTAATTATGGCAGCAATAGGGAATGACAAAACTTGACAAAAATAGCCCCAGTACAGAAAGTCTGTCTAGCATCCACAAAACACTATAAAACACTTAGAAAGGGTTAGCAAGCCCCCCTGCACCCCCCACGTGGGGGGGGGGGCTGCACACCCCACACCCCCCGCTACTTAAATATACCAACTCTGAGATCGCACTACATTGCAGGAAAAGGAAAGCTTCCCTTACGGAGATCTACGTTGCAACATTTGAAGTTGTACAAGTTTGAATATATGCTTTCAACCATATGATGTTCGAACTTGTAAAAGTTCGACAACATGAATGGGACCCCTATAAAGATGCACTTTTTTCTTCTTTTAAAGAAACACACACACAAAATGTTTGTATACATTGCAAACACTGCTAACAAAAGTTAGGCCACTGTCCACATAAGTTCCCAAATCCTGAAAAACTGTGTCAACTCTTTGGGTGAATTGTCAGTCTGGTAGTTTCCTGGGGTAGATAACTTCCCAATGGATACAATAATGCATTTTTGGCATTTAGTTTCAGTCTATGATTTTGGCAACAGTTCTTTATTTGGGACAAACCTTTCTGAAAGCTGGCAAAGGCATCTGGGGATTCAGTGACTGAGCCTAGCTTGCAGTCATCTGTATAATACTTAGTCAGCCAGAGTCCTTTGGTATTGACTTTTGCTTCAGAAAAGTAGATCCCAAACCAGGGAGGTCCCAGCACTGAACCCCGATAGACTCCACTGGTGATTGGTCTCTTTGTTAAGGTAAATTCCCCTAGTTTGAATATGTGTGTCTTACTTATGAGTTAGTTGGAAATCCAGCAGGTGACATAGGGATTTACTCCCAGTTTATTTAGCTTCTCTACTATGCCTGAGGGGGGAATTATGTCAAATGCATTGACCAGGTTGATTTATGTGGTGTGTATCATTTTGCCTTCATCCATTGTTTTGGTGAACTTTTCAAATAAATCCACCATGACCTGACCTTGACAAATCCAAACTGAGATAGGTCCAGTGTTTTTACCTCTTTTGTTTTTACTGTCAGCTGTACAGCAGCTGTAGGATAAGGGGCACCACACACACACACAAACACACACACACACACACACACACACACATGCAGATAATAATAATGATAATAATAATAATAATTATTATTATTATTATTATTAATCTCCAAGAAATTAGTATTTTTATTCACTGGTTCAGAGATGCCAGCCAAACGCAAGTTCAAAGTGGAAAGGATAGTATCTCTGTAGTTCTTTATATACATAAGTTATGGGAAGGTATTTCCAGATATTGATGAGGAAGATGGGATATCTTCACCATGTTTTCGTCATGAGGACTGTAAATCTGGAGTGATCCTTAAGCTGTTGAAAGGGAAGGGAGGATGAAGCAGAATGACTTACCTTTTCTCCAGTAATACCTCATACAAGCCTGTAAAGTTTCAGATCAAGCTTCCTAGTTGGCCTTTTCAAGAACAAATGCTTTAGGGACCTTATGGAGCACAACTATAGCAGCTTAATATGCCTGGCTAAGTACTCCATAAGGCAGACAACATTACCATATTTTCTAGCCACTGGCCACTCAGAAAATTTGCAGTCTGAATGGAAAATACAAATTCAGATCAGAAAGTGGTGGCTAGTGTCCTGAAATAAAAATGTACACCTCAGGATTAGGGCATACATCTTCTCAAGAGGGAGTCTAGGGCTCTTAACAGCTTAAGGAAGTCGGTAGTCATGTCTTTCACTCTGGTAGTGATGACAGTGGATTATCACATCCATATGCACTACTTCAAGTAAAGTAGACAAAGCAGATGAAATTATTCACACTGTTCCAAATTCTTCGCTAAAAAGACTCTTACAGCACAGTTAGCCACACCTTCTTCCATCAGTTCAGTCATGCTGTAAATGTCATATGACAGCAGAGACACAGACGGGGATGAAAGAAGAAGTGACAAAGCAACCAGATGGCAGTCCTGACAGCCTTTAATATTGTTTCAGGAGGATGTCAAGAACACAGTTATAGATACTTCTCCTCAAGGGGCCCTTAGGCTGGAGTTTGATGAACATTTCAAACATCCGTGGGCCCATTAAAGAAAGTGTCTAGCCCCTTTTTACTGTGAGCATATCCTTCTACCCATTTGAGAGGACTTGCAGCTGAATCTGTTACTGGTTCCAAAGGCAGCAGCAGTAATAGTAAACCCAACAACAACTGCAATCTAAAGATGAGAAATCCCATTCTGGCTGTGGGTTTTGTTACGAGGGTTCTCTGCAAAAGAAGCTCATTTTCAGGGGTCTCCTCAACAATCCTGACTTCCAATTTATCAATTTTTGAAGGGGAGTCTCATTCCACTTACTAGAATGAGAGGCATTTACTAACAACAGGTGAGTATGTGAGGTCATCATTAAAGGCTACACACTGAAATTTTGTTTTGCCCCATATGTCAACCTATCCCTTCTACCCTCACTCAACAAGTGGTGGCCCACTGGGGAATGAACTACTTTCTTAAAAAGCCATCTCTGTGGTGGTTCAAGAGAAAACAGAGGCCATGACACAAATTTTAGATTTCAGTGATCACCAAAGGTAAGATACTTCACTAAGGGACAAGTTCGATTTGGTCACACTTCACTCCATCTTGTCCATCCTGTGCTTGGAAGATTGAGTTTGATCTTTTGGTCTCTAGAGCTTCTAGTTTCACATCAAGCTCAGGATACAAGCTCAGAGGTTTCTGAACTTCTGATTATTTGTCAGTAATTTTCAGTTCTAGACCCCGCAGTTCAGCCTGTCATTCGCCCCATGGGTTTTTAAAAATGTATAGTGGCAATGGCTGTGCTTGTATAGATATAACTCATCTAAATACTCCCTTACTTGCATTATTGGCTTCCATTCATTGGCCTTGGCATAGTAACCCCAAAAGTACAAAAGGTCGGAACTCATTATTAAACACTTCTAAAAGCAAATAGCAACATGCTCAATTTCCTGTCACTTAATGTAGGACAATCCCGACATGCACCACGCCTTTTGCTGCAATATCTAGTAGACTTATAGTATGAAGGAGTTCACATCTTGTCTAGAACTCTTCAATGCAGTGGAACTAGACTGACATATATTTTTTCTTATTACAGCAGCCACTTGATAAGGAGTTTTATGATCAAAAACATCATACAGCACAAATTAAAACAGTAAGTATTTGTTATCCATATGTTGATAAATCTGTGTCTTTAAATGAAGAAAATATTGCAGATTACTAGAAAGCCCCACATAACAACACAAAACAGGTGGGGATGGAAAGCAATAGAATGCCTGCTAGATACTTCTAAGAAGAATCACAATATCCTGTTACGCAAATGGAGCATTAGATGTTGTACTGCTTGTGCATTTATGAGGAAGATATCAGATTATTCACCAGCAAATGCATTAATTAGGGAAAGTTAGCACTCTGAATCTAGGATGTGGATACCAAAGTTAAACACTTACCACAATGCTAAATTCTTTCATTCATGTCCATCTTATAAAAAATATGGGCCCTCAGAGCCGCTTGTTGGATTTGACATTATAGCATTAGTGGTCCAGCCTTGAGCCCCTTGAGAATTTTCCCTCCCATAATGCATCTGTCCCCGTAACTACCTAGATCTCAGCTGACACCTAAAAACTAGCAGTGAGATACTGATATGAAACAGACCCCATTGGAGAATCATACAATTCTTCAGTTCTTACAGGAGAAGGAAGGGGGATGGAGGGAAGGCTGTCATATCTGACGGACATGAATGAAAGGATCTAGCATTATGGTAAGTACATAATTCAGTCTACCCAATCTGACATATGGATCAGAATCCCCAACTACAAACTTTCAGGGTGGCCTCATGACAGGTGGAGACCTTTTAGGAAGTTGGGGCTCTGGAGAAGCAGTCCAGTTTGTAATGACTAATGAAAGCATGCATAGATTATGAATTAGCAGCATCACAAATGTCACTTATAGGAGCTGACCTGAAGAAGGTTGTAGATGCAGCCACTGCATTTGAGAACTGCACCTTAGGCTTACCTGACAATGGCTTATTCCGGGTGACATAGATGAAGGAGATACAATCTGACAACCATCTATAGAATGATAGAAAGACGGAGACAGAAACTATAGACATTTTCTGTCCTAGTTTATTAGGAGCAAAGGAAATAAATAGTACTGCATCTTTACTAAAGGATATATGCAGACTGTATGAATAGTTCAGAAAAAAACGTGAAAATGTAGTAATAGAGTTAAATTGGTTTCTGTAGCTACATTTGGAATAAAGAATGGGTTCATTCTGAGAAAAACCCTATCCTTGTGAAAAAGGATATAAGACAGAGAGGAAGACAACCCTTGAAGTCCAGAAATCATGCTGTTTGATGTGATAGCCAATAGGAAAGTAATTTTCCAGGACAGGAATTTCAGCTGAGCTAAGGAAGCAGGCTTAAAGAGTGGTTTCAGTTAGGACTTTCAGGATCTTTGATATCAGGTATAAGTAGAAAAGTCTCTTTTAGGAAAGCCTTACAGGCCTTGTGTGGGGCCAGAAAAAAATCTTTGAAGCCTATATAGAAATTAGCGATCACTGCCAGTTGGACCTTAACAGATGAATAGCTGGAGCTAGACTGAAAGACAGACTTCAAGAAATGAAGGATATCAGAAACCAGTGCAGAAAAGGGGTTAATAACTTGACTGTCTGTCCAGAGGGCAAATTACTTCCATTTGCTGTGGTAGATTTTGCGTGTGGACTCCTTTTGGGAAGCTATAAGGATTCTAACTACCTCCACAAGAAGACAGTCATCTTTGGCCATAACTGGAATTGCAGAAACTTAGAGGTTTTTAGTTCTAGATTAAGACTGTCCAGGTGAGGCTTATTGGAGGCGTGACGACCGTGACCTGGCCAAGCAATCAAAGGATGAAAAAACTGTGGATTCCTGGGGAACCTCTCTGTAAGCAAACAACAGATGGGGCAAATATTTGTCCCACTCCCTCTTAAACTGATCTGCAAATGCCCATAGCATGGACTTGATTGTAGAGTTTAACCTCTCAACAAGACCATTAGTCTGGGGATGGTAGGGGGTGGTCTTCATGTGCTTCACCTCACAGGACTTCCACAGACAAGCCAGCAGGTCTGACATGAAACTGGCACCTCGATCAGTCAGTATTTCTTTTGGGAAACCTACCCTGCTGAAAATCTCTAACAAAGCATTTGCCACCTTCTCTGCCTCAATGGAGGACAAAGCCACTGCCTCAGGGTATCGTGTAGTATAATCCACTACCATGAGGATATACTTTTTCCCTGTGGAACTTGGGGTACTCAGAGGACCCACAATATCCATAGCTACCCTCTGAAATGGCTCCTCAATCACAGGCAAAGGCATCAAAGGAGCTCTCACCTTGTCTCCTGCCTTGCCTACCTTTTGGCACTGCTCACAGGTCCTGCAGTACCCTGTTACATCTCAGGAAATTCCAGGCCAATAGAAGTTTTGCATAATACGCCTCTTTGTATGTTTTATGCTCATATGACCTGCAAAGGGAATATCATGGGCTATGGCTAGAAGCGCTAGATGGTAGGCTCTAAGCACTACAAACTGCTGTACTCTGTCACCTTCTAGCCCTCCCTCAGGGGTCCACTCTCTGTATAGTAACACTTTGTCCCAATATACAGATTCACCCTTCCCTTGAGAATCAGGTGCCTCCCTAGTTACCTGCCTCAGGCCTTGCAATGTAGGGTCTGAGAGCTGAGCCTGTCTCAACTCTCTCCTTGTAACCCTTCCCAGCTCCCCTTCCACAGGAAGCCTGGCATCCTCTGACAGTGGTGCCTCACTGTCAGCCTGGGTACTACTACTCACCTCTACCGTTGCAGTTACCCTGTCCAAGGGAACATTAGTACCCACAAGCAGCGGTGGCTCACATTCAGTCTCACTGCTACAACATTGCTCACTCCCTGAAGTACCCACCTCAGCAGTCCTGGCTGCAAGTATGCAGTCTGTTTGGGTCTCCCCCAGGCTACCAGACCCACATGCTTGTCTCCTAGCCTAACTACATGAGTACATAGTACTGCCTCATACACATCCTTCCCTCTCAGGACATCTGCAGGATGGTAGTTCCATACTCCTGTTGTCTCAAAACAACCCACTATTGGCATTTTTTCTTTCCCACTTACTGGCTCCCTCACCTTTGGTTCCCCACCTTGCCTCCATGGACACCTGTATGCTCCATAGCCCCACTGGTTGCATTCAAAACATTTAACCCTAGCTCCTGGATGAGTACCTGGAAAAGTGGCTTCCCCTGCTACTGGCGGATTTTGTTGCGGCAGTCTGTGCTACCCACCATGGGTTCCTTTAGACCCATGAGCAGTACTGGGGACTCCCTTCCTGTGCAGTGCTGCCTTGCTGGCCAGGTATAGGTCTCCCTTCTTCCCCAACTCATCTGAAGTAGCACATTGTCTATCAGCTAACCAGATCCTCATGTCCTCAGGCAAAGTGCTACGGGCTTGTTCCCTCACCAAAAGGTCTGCCAGCCCTTCAAATGTGGTGACCTGACATCCACTCACCCAGCTATGAAAATAAGTGCTCAGTTCAGCAGCATATTCACATACATTTTTGTCTGCCTTGCGTCTGTGCTCATGAAACTTTTTCCTATACATTTCAGATGTTAGCTAAAAATATTGTAACAGACATTTCTTTACAGCAGTATAATCAAAACAAAGTCAGGCATTTGTGATATACACGTTACAGCTTTCCCATGGAGTAAGGGGGGGTCAGGAACTGTACCCAGAGCCTTTGGTCAGCACTGTACTGTTTGCATACCCTTTCAAACATGTAAATGAAACTATCAAAATTATCCCCTCTTTAAATTGCAGAAGAAATTTATTGACCTGCTGTGCTTCTGGGGTCCAGTTACTCCCTTCCCCATTACCTCCATAACTCTGGTGAAGAGTCAGCATTTCTCTCTCATGCTTCCTCTGACACTCATTTTCTTCGGCTTTTATCTCCAAATGCCTGGCCTCCAACGCAAGTCTCTTTAGTTCCAGCTGGATTTTTAAGTCCACTGCAGAATGGTTGAGCTGGCCGTTCTCAGAGGATATTGTATCTCCACTGCCTTGTCCTCCTGGATGCTGTTTTCTGATGCAGCTGTAACCAAGGCTGCAATCAGGTCTGCCTTAGTCAGGTTTCCATGCACCAGTCAACTAGCCTGACACATCTCCACCAGCTGGATCCTTGTCAGCTTTCCATACTCCTGTGCTGACATGCTGCCTGCTCACCCTGACTAACTAAGCTAACAAAAGAAATAAAACAATTGTGATCTGAACTCTGAGTATACACTGCATGGCTGATTTAGAGTACGAAACACCTTCAGAGACCACTGCACATAAGCTGCAGGATTCACTCTACCCACACCACTGCCAAACAGATGTGTGAAGATATCTTATCCCAACCACTGCCACCAGATATGTGAGGATATCTTATCCCAACACTGCCAAAGAGATATGTGAGGATATCTTATCCCAACCACTGCCACCAGATATGTGAAGACTGTGCCCTGGCCCAGCAATCAAGGAGCCTCAATCCTCACCACTAACACCAGGGAGGTTGTCTCATAGAAGAGGAAAGGATAACAAATACACATAGTAAAGTACAATTTCCCTTAACTGCACACAGATATCACAGTCAGTCTTGGGCTGATTGCTCCCTTGCTCGCCAGGTCTCCAATAAGACCCCCCACTGGCACAGCTACAGGGTCCAGATCTCAGCCTAGCTGGCAAGCTAACCTCCAGTACCCTCTCTGTCCAACCAGTGCTTCATGTCCATGCCCAGGTAGCTGACAGCTCCCCACACTTTGATATTCAAATTCACAGACACTCCTGGGAAAGGCTGTCACAGATTCTCCAGCTGTGCTCTTTACCCAGACTATATGGTAGTAATTTCTGCCACCACCAGCTAAAAATTATCAGCTAGCAAAAGGCCCTTAAAAGGCTGTCCAATTATTACTGTGCAATATTATTATCCAATTGGTAATGTGACTATTCAGTCTAAGGCTTATTAGAGTGGCTTATTACAATACTCTATAAATATGAAATGTACTCTAGAGCTTACTTTGTCTCTACACAAACAAGCCACAGGAAAAGGTTTTAAAATATTTAATAATAAATAATTAAAACACAAGACAATACTACTACACCACAGGGATATATAAGAGTTCAGAGATCACACAGACACTTAAAATAATACAGTAGGACAGGTCTGTTGTCAAAGAAAAACACTTACTCTAACTTTCTAATCTTCAGCTAATCTTAAGAGAAAACAGTGCTACAATCCTACCTACAGACATAAAGAGCATAAGCAGTGCTTGGGCTGATGGTCCAAGACAAAATGCTTTCAGTTTCTCCCTCAACAATAGTTTTTAAACTCACTAACAAACAGCTCTGCTAAGGCCCTCCCAAATTACATCATTTTGACACTTAGGTTTAACCAGTATTCACATTACATCATTTTGACACTTAGTCTGTTGTTCCCAGGCAAACAAACTGCATTATTTAGCAAGCTAATACCTGCTCAGGAAACTACAACAATAAAAGACATTTCACATGTACACTCTAGCAATCATTTCTTAAGTTAAGACACTAGAAAGAATGTGTTCAGCCAGCTGGTTCGGCACCACCATTTAGATAATTGTAACTTCAAAGAACATTTGAAATGCTTGGTTTAGTTTTCCTTACAGCAGATGGCAATGTTGCAACAATCTTGAAGTTCACATTTTATAGTGTTTTCTTTCATTTAAGAACACAAGCCTGTATTTTATATTTATATATACAAATGATAGAAGTACGTATCAAATTATATTTGACTAGGCTGGCAGCCTTTGCACATCTTTCCCCAATCTTCACAGGAGGGATGAGAGATTAGATCTGGAATGGAATCTAGAAGCCGTGGGTGTACATAAATGCAGTCCAGTTGGGGGAACCAGATTTGTCTGGGCCAAAAGGGGGCTATGAGGATGACTATTGCATTGCACTTCATTGCTTTCTGCAGGAATTTGGGAATAAATGTGAGAGGTGGGTAGACATTAAGTAGCCCCAGAGGCCATTGCTGAGACAGGATATCTATGCAAATAACTTACTACACTTGGTGTTTTTTGCAGAGGCAAACAGGTCACAGCAAGGAGTGCCCCAACAATGAAATGACTGGCTACCGTTGGCTTGAGGAACCACTCATGAGGTGTGAGCGCAGTCCTACTGAGCCTGCCTACCAAGCATCTGAAAGCTTTGGGGACGTGTGTCGCCATAAGAAAGGGGTGGGAGGCCGCTGCCCATTGCTAGATTGTTAGACCCTCATAGCTTCCCATACAAAGGGTGCAATCTGGTTCCCTTTTGCTTGTTGATGTACCAAACTACTGTCATATTGCCTGTATGGTGGAGATCACAACCTGGGGGGGGGGTCATGAAGTTCCCACAACCAAAGGAGAGCAGTTGTCATCTCCAAGACATTTATGTGTGAGTTTGCACCTATGTCCGATCATCAATCTTGGACCATCCTCCCTCATAAGGGCCCCCCACATCAGAGAGGCGGAGTCCATGGTCATCGCTGCTACCAGCAGGTTTGGGTTCACAAAGGACTTCCCATGGAGAATAGTGGTGAAATTAACCATCTAAGATGAGAGCTGCATGAATCCATGATGATTATAGTTTTGGACACAGGATGCAGGTGCTGAGATCACTGAGCCAGCAGGAGCCACTGTAAAATTCTCATGTGAAAGTGAGCAAACTGAACCATTAGAATTGAAGAAGCGATGAGACCCAGGACTCTTAGCACTAAGGACACAGAAGGAGCAGTGGAGAGGAGAAGCAATTGGATAGCCACTCTTAAGATATGAAGTTTTTCTGGTGAAAGAGAAATTATGGATTAGATAGTATATAGCCTGCACCCTATAAAGGTGTGAATCTGTGCAGGTGTCAGGCAGGAATTCTGAAAACTGACTACTATGGCCAATGAAAGACTAAGACTGAAGCAATAATGCCTGGCTTCAAGAAGAGACTCCATCGAAGGGGCAGCTAGAAGCCAAACATTCAGGCACAGGAAGATCTTACGTCCCGTGAGTTGTATGTAGGCTACTATTATAGTCATGCAGTTGGTAAATACCCTGGGCTTTGGTGAGTCCAAATTGCAGGACCCTGAACTGATAATGATCTACCCTTGTGCAAAAGCACACATACTTCCTTGACTCCTGCTAAATCTTTATGTAAAGGTAGGCATCGTGGAGATCTATGGAGTACATTTAATCATTCACCCTGAAACAGGGAAGACTTGACTGCACTGTAACTATCCTGAAACAGGCCATACACACATATTTGTTTAAGAGACTTAGGTCCAAGATCAGCCTGAGGTCCTTTATTTTCTTGGGAACCAACAAAAACTTTGAATAAAAAACCTGATCCAATCTGGTCTGGTGGGACTTCTTGGACTGCTCTTTTTTCTAGAACAGAGTTTATCTCTCTTAGCCCTACTTCTGTCTGACTGGTGGAACATCCAGCAACAGCCCAATGGCTTGGGGCAGGGTTACGGAATAGGGAATGTAACAACCCCTGGATATTATCCCTCTTATCCATATGTCTTGCATGATTGCCTGCCACATAGATGGATGGAGGGGGATTCGTCCCCCAAATGCCTCCATAGTAAGCTGTTGGGCAGTCCTTCAGGGATACTGCTGTCTGTGATCCAAAATGAGACTATGGTACCCATACATTTGCAGATCTCCTCTGCCTCTGGGCCAGCATCCATTAAAGAGGCCCCCTCTGCCGCAGTTCTCCCTGTCAGAAGTTGAATTAAACTGCTAAGGCTTTGATCTCCTGAACCAGAGAGAAAGAGATCCCTTCTGGTTCCTGGATTATGATCTCTTTGGGGCCCTGAACTTAACAGTGATGGCAGAAAGCGTCTTACTGATTTGTTCACATTTCTGCATTCTTTCTTTCTCTAAGTGAAGGGCCAAAAAGGGATGATCCATCAAAGCGAGTGCTAGAAAAGGATGTCTTGAAGCTGTCCAAAAAGTTGTATAGGTGCAGCCATGTGTGATGTTTCATTGCTATGCCTGACTCAGCTGCCTTATCTCCTTCATCTGCTGTATTATGCATCAGGTGCATGAAAATATTAGTTATGTTTAGCTTGGAAGTTAACGTGTCTCAGGTTGTTTACTAGTGTCTTCTGAAATAAGGTTCTTCAGATCAGATACAGCTTGATGGACCAAATCTCTCTCTGGAACCTATTCATGTGAGTGGCATAGAGCAAAGGTGCCCAAAGCATATGCCTGCCTTGCTAGTCTATCCATTGCGCTGGAGTCCTTACTGAGTGAGTGAATAGAAGAGAAGCCCTCCGAGAGTTCTCGTTTTGTAGCTGCTACTTCAATGATGGTGTCTATGACTATGGATTTGGACCAAAATGATTTATCTATTGGCAGGTGAAGAGTCCTGTCCATTTTTATGGGTTCTGCTTTGCATTTGTCTAGCTCCTGCCATGACCTCTTGATCATGAGGTCAATTAGTTTGTCAGCTGGAAGTACCACTCAGGATGTAGATGATGTCAATCCATACGCCTCAAACAGAACTATTCATTCTCAGAGGGGGAGGGTCAAAGGCCAAGCTCTCCTCTGGGAAATTAATAGTAAGATGTTGTCAAAAAAGGTGTCTTTCAGAGGAGATTACAGGGAACTCTCTCAATCCTCCAAATCAAAATCTGTAGTGGGAGATTCTGAACAGGAATCTAGGTGCTTCCTTTTGCACAACCTCTTTTTTGGAATGTCAGGTGATGAGTTGTTTAACTCCTTAGAGGAGCTAATCGTTCACTGGATGGGTGGAATGAAACTCATGGCCTAGCTCTTACACAATGGAGCTTGATGAGAAGGAGGCTTGACAGAGAGAGAGAGAGAGAGAGAGAGAGAGAGAGAGAGCCTTGGGGTGGAACTCTACCCAAAAAGATCTGTGTTAAGGCTCTATTTGGGGAACCATTCACCATCCTCTCCAGCACCAAGAAGGCCAACTTAATCTCAGTCAGTTCTGATGAGTTTGTTGTGTGTACAAATTACATTTTTTCTGTGCATACATATCTTAACAACTTTGCAAAATTCTGTACCTCTTAGAATAAAGGTACAACACTGTTTTAGTTAGGGGATATTTGAATGTGTCTAGTGAACACCAATCAGTGAATTTTAATTGATGTAGTTTACTGTTAATGAGACACTTCAGTGTATCGGTGGTTGTGAGCACAATTTCTTATCCTTGATGATTTAACGGACATTGTTTAGAGCTGGTTTTATCTGAAGAAGTCCCACAATTACCTGGGACAAAAAGCACTTAATAAAACAGTTGAACTCTCTTACTTCTTGCGTGGCTTTTGGAGTCCTTTCTGGCAGTTCACCATGCTGTAGCAGGTCTGATGAGTTTGCCTAGATCATGGAACTCAAACCTTCTTTGGTAAGATGTTGCAGATCTTAAGAGGGAGCTCCATAATTCTAAAACTGAGCAGCTCCGTTGAAGGGATCAGAACCAGAGGACTGAGAACCAAAGACCCTGACAGAAGTAACAAAGCTAAAGATGGATCTGAAGCTGGTGTCAACATCATCAGATTGGTTCCTTGTTCCTGAGACTGTCTCGGTTCCAACAGTGGCATAGAGAATGTTGGATCTGTATACCTCTGATCCAAAACCACAGGAGAAATCGAATACAAGGACACAGCTCCCTGGTAATGGGACAGATCCAAGGGCACCATAGCCAATGTACGGATTGGTTACTGAAACATAATGTAGTTAAAACAGGTGTATCTGACTACCTTTGGAGCTGAAGGCAATAGAATTTCTTTAGCAAAGTCCATAACATCAAAGACTGTACACAACAATGTGCAGAATTAATTGTAAACAAAGTCACCTGCACAGAACTGGAAGATACTGCAAATCTACTGGCTGACAAATTTAGTTCTAATTTTACCATCTCTCACCCCAAGCTACCAGTCAAGAAATACCATCAGACATAACCTCCCTAATCACCACTAGGGAACAGATCCTCAAGGCACTCCTCTCCAAGGTCAAGAACACCACATTGAATTTTCCTGATAATATCCCAGGATGCCTCCTAAATAGCATGAAACACACAAAATCAAGACCACTAGAGTCTGTATTTAACCATACCCTCCAGTCAGGCTTCATGCCATGCAAATGGAGAACTGCAACAGACATCTCTCTGTATAATGGCAGGCCTTCTAAGGAACCAAGAAACTACAGACCAGTTAGTCTGACTAGTCTTATGTGGGAAGCCATGGAAAGAATTACCATGCAAATGATTAATAACACCAGGGAAGGTTACCAAGGCAGTAGACAAGGGCAAAACAGTGCATACTGCACACCTTGACCTGGCCAAGGCATATGATGCAATACCTCACTCAGGCATTATAAACCCCTGTGTTACACTATGGATAGCTAATTGGCTCTCAGATAAAACCTGGAAACTTAGGATAGGAGAGCCCACCTCCACAAAGAGGCCGATCACTAGAGGAGTCCTTTAGGGCTCTGTGATGGGTCCATTCCTTTTAAGCATCTACTTCTCAGAAGTCAAGGTCAATGTCAAGGGCTATCCAAGTTTGTAGATGACTGAAAACTAGGAGCAGTCATAGAATCTCCCCAAGACATTAATATCCTCCAGGAAGGTATATAACACAGACAAATAACTGGTGGCAGTTCACAGTTTAAAAGGGTTATCCAAATTTGTAGATGACTGAAAACTAGGAGCAGTCATAGAATGTCCCCAAGACACTAATATCCTCCAGGAAGGTATATAACACAGACAAATAACTGGTGGCAGTTCACAGTTTAAAACTCAATGCCAAGAAATGCATAATAGTACCCTTTGGGAAGTTAGCTACCCCAGGAAACTACTTCACAGATAACATATCCCTAAAAGTAAACCCAATAATCAGAGATTTGGGGATGAATGCAGCCAGTAACCTAGCTTTCAACCAGCAACTGTCTAAGGTAGTAAGGAAAGCATTCTACATTGTTCAACGTATAAGCAAGGGTATGGCATCTAGGCCTAAGGAAGTCATCATAGGATCATAGGAGGTTACTAGGCTAATGGCTCTGGGGCCCTTACAAACCTAGCCAAGAGTTTATCCCCAAAAAAGAAACCCCAGTCAGCACCCTGTCGGTGAGGGACACAGGCGGAACTCCTGGGAAAAACTTGTGGTTTCTCATCCACTCATCAAGGTTGCACTTGAAGAGAGTCCGCGAGGTACTTTGTTTGAAGTGTATGGGAAGTCTATTTCAGAGACAGGGCAGCCTCTGGGAGACAAACCTGTCTCTCCAGCAGGTTTTGCTGATGTCTCATATTAGATTCAAATTAGATTGAATGGGTAATGTATGAGGAGTTAGACTTGGGGATATGGAACATCTCTTGTATGGCAGGGTTCGAGATTGCCTTGTAAATGAGACACAGATCACCTCTGAGCAATCTGTGCGATACCGAGTAGAGTGATAGTGATTTGAGCCTGCCACATAGGACAGGTGTTGGAGGCCATGGATTCTCTTTGTGTGTTTTTGTGGCCTTTCCAGTTGGTGCAGATGTTTGGAGAGGTAAATACCAAACGGGGCATTATACTCTATTATTGGTCTAATGAGGAAGGAGTATACAGAGGTAATAACCTCCTTTTTTCTGGATGCAATCCCTTTACTTATGAGATGAACCGAGTAAAATGCTTTTCTAACCACTGCTGCTACATGATGGTCGAATCTGAGATTGTTGTCAACCTGAGTACCCAGGTCTCTCACCACAGGTTGTGTGCTTAGGGGGTTGCCGTTGATGTGGTAATCAGTAGGGGCTGTCTTTTCGTCAAATGGTATGATGACACATTTTTTTTTGCATTTAACTTGAGGCCATGACTTTGGCACCAGTCATTAGTTGCTGTGAGACCCCCTTGCAGTATGTTAACATCATTTGGGGAGTTAATGACAGCATCCAACTTACAGTCATCCACAAATTTGGTCAGCCACAGCTCTTTCGTCTTTGCCTGGACCTCTGGGAAGTAGATGCCAAACAGTAGGGACAGATCCTTGGGGAACTCCACTAGTGACAGGTCTACTATGGAAGGTGGAGGCACCTATTTTGACCTTGTGGGTGCTGTCACTGTGCCAGTTGTCCACCCACTCGATGAGATAGGGATTTACGCCAAGTTGTGTTAGCTTTTCGATGCTGCCTGAGTGGGGGATTGTGTCAAGACTTTCCCTCATCCAGAGCCATGGTGACAGTCTCAAAGGAGTCAACCAGGTTCAACATGCAAGCTCTGTCCTTGATGAATCTGAACTGGGTGGGGTCAAGTGCTTGGAGATTGCCTATGTCCTTGTTTATGAGATCCATAATAATACTCTCCATGGCTTTACAGATCAGACTTTTCAAGCTAATGGGGTGATAGTTTCCAGGGTCAGTAGTGGCACCATCTTTGTGCAAGGAGATGACAATGGCAGTTCCCCACTCTACTGGAATGAAGTGTGTACTTAGACTGTGGTTGAACAGGTTGCTCAATGGCGAAGGTAGTTCTTGCTGGAGAGGGTGCAGAATACAGCCTGGGATACTATCAGGTCCCATGGAAGCTGTGTTCATTGCCTTGGATATGGCCTTTAACATTTGATCTACATGATGTGAGGTGCGGGACAAGTAGGCAGGATGTCAAAAGGGCCTTTGGAGGAGACGGGGGGGGTGAAGTTTGCACTGAATAGGTTTGCTAAGTCAACAGGATCAGTATAAGTGATACCATTAAGTACTAATTTGGAACAAACCTGGACTTTGCCATGGAGGTTCCTGATGTAACTGAAGATGGCTTTGTGGTTTCCCTTTGATTCAGAGGTTAGTTTCAATTTACAATTGGCTTTGGAGGTTTCCACTAGTGATCTAATCTGCTTGTTGAGGCTAAGGAGGAAGTTTTTCCAATTTGAAATTTGTTCCTTTTTACCCTTGGATAACAGTTTCTTCCTTTTGTTGTAAAGCCTGTTGATAGAGGATGTACCTCAGACAGGTTTGTGTTTCCTTGAGGAGCAGGTTTTAGTTCTACTGGGTATGGCTGAGTCCATGCAGTTGTAAAAGTGCTTGTATACTGCATTGGCGTACTGTTCAGCATAGCTGTCTGCATCCTCTGAGGGGGGCAGTGGTGTGAAGCTACTGATACCCTTTCTTAGGAGGTTGTAGTCAGCGTTTGAGAAGTTTTTTTACCCGGATTACATCTGGCGGGGGGATGGGTGGTATAGAAACTTCGAGTGAGATAGACAGATGATCTGATCTCACCAGGAAAGAACATACTATGGGAGTGGTGCAGTGGTTGCCCATGTTGGTGAGAACAAAGTCCAGAATGTTATCTCCCCTTGTGGGGGATAAGACGAGCTGGTCTAGTGCATTAGAAATGATGAAGTCAAGGAATCATTGGGTGAGTGCATTATTGCAGAAATAGTTCACCCAGTCTATGGCTGGGTAGTTGAAGTCACCAAGGATCAAGGTGTTAGGGGGTACCTTGATGGAGTCAGGTAGATCCAGACAGGAGGACTGGACGTCCTGAGTCATGGAGGGGGGTCTAGAGCTGGCTATAACTTGGATGGGTGTCTTGCCAACTGTCAGTTACATCTGGAATAGTTCCAGTGCATCATGCTCGTAAACCAGTCTGGAGGTGTGCCTGTCCTTAATGAAGATAGAGACTCCACCACCCTTAGTCTTCCCAACCTCATTTTGGGGTCAGAATGTGTGGAATGAGGTATAGCCTGGTAAGGCAGGTGTGCTGTCTGCAGCCCTGAAAAAAGTTTCCATGACTGCACCGATGTCAGCATCTTACAGTGTGAGGAGAGCCTCTGGTGAGTGCATTTTCAGGTTAAGGCTCCTAGCGTTAAGCAGCATGACCTTCAATTTGCTTTTTGACAGATCTTTTATGTTGGAAGATTTCTCTTTGTGACATTGCCTAAAAAATGGCACAATGGTGGAGGCAAAAGCCTTGAGCAACATCCAGAATCCCAGGGGTGACAGATGGAGGCCATCTCTGGCAAAGCATTGAGGCCTGTCAGCCATGTCATCCTATGCAGACATACTCTGGATGCCCTTGGAATGACATCAGAAACTAAGCCAATTGCTAAAGTCAATTATTTTTTGTTGGTATTGTGGTATCATTTTTGGTGAAAGTAGGATGCTGCTTAGGGCTAGGGTCATACCTGCCTGGGACACATACTCTGAGAGGTCCATCAGAGCGGGATCCTATCATTCATTATACTCAGCCCTCATCAGACCCATCACTGAGTATAATGCCCCCTTTGGTATGTACTTGCTCATGCACATATAATAAACAGAATGTCCATAGAGAATCCTCACAAAAAGAATACAGGGTGTTAACAACATGTCCTATGCAGATTGCATCAAAGCCCTATCCCTATACTTTGTGTTGTACACACGGTTAAGAGACATTCTATGTCTGCATATAAGGCATCCCTGGATCCCGCTCTGATGGACCTCTTGCATATTCACAAAACAAATAATAGCCTCAGAACTCCCTGACCCAGGGACTTAAACCTTGCTTGTGACATACATAAGATACATTAGACAGACACGTATGTGTCTCTGTGAATATCCCTTCTATGGAACAGGCTTCCCATCAACGCGAAACAGAGTTCTTCCCTGACCTTATTCAAGTGTGGCATGGACCAATGGATGGGAAACTGGAAATGAACCCCTGCTCTGTCACCTATGTCTCTAATGGACAGAGACAGCATGTAAATGCTTAATCACCTATGCTCTAGCTTACACATACCCCTTAAAATATCCTCTAGGGCAACAAAACTTGTTGGATATATTTGGGATGCACGGCTAAGCTTAAAATGCTCTTATGCTCATTAGCCTAGTATGCACCTATGAACCTATAAACCTAAAAAAATGATGCAGTCTTGTTGAATGTAATAGCCTTCACAGAGGGCAAATGATTACGGCAGATGTCTAGGGCATACAGGTGTTTCATCGCTTCAGAGACCACGCTCATTGGTGGTGAACTGAAGTGACACTGTAGTTACTTATTCTTTGCAAAGATACTAGTGATTTTATAATGTAAAATTATACAGTCCAGGATATTCTGAGAGTTCAGAATCCTTGTGACAGCAGATCATGTTCTAAGAAAGATATGTCAATACTGATGCAAATAATACAACTGGTAAATGAATACACTAAGGTATAAGACAAAGCAATCATTAGGGTTAACAGGGCCAAGCAGCCAACAAACACATTGAAAAGTACACAGTCTCAAAACTTTTGTACAAGAATTTGCAGGGACTAGACGCTGTGTATGGTTATCAGTTACCAGTTACTGTAACAACACTATACTGTCAGATGTGCAGATACTTCTGACATTCTTTACAGCTTGCAGTCACTTTGCCCATGACAGCCAGTGCAAGTATACTGGTGCACAACATGAAAAACACGACAATTGGCAGTAAAACGCCAGATCTAGAACACATTTTGGCAAAGTTTACTATATGAGAAATAGTTTATGTAAAAGAACTATTAGAATGGCCTAATGTTTGAACTGCTCTTTGCTGTTAATAATTCAGGAATTAATATATACACTGCATAGTCTCAAAAAACAAATGTTAATAGAATAACATAAAATGCTTAATTTTTTATTACAGTTTAACCTTACTGCAGTTTTGACCTTTACCTCATTTCACAGGATCAGTGAACATAAAGATAATGTGCTGAAACTGTAGTATCAGAAATAGCACTGGGTATTACAGAACTGATAAGCAATCTGAGCTCTGAAAAGAAAAAACATACGGGTCTTGCCAAAGGTCAGAATACATTCATTAAATAATATTGATTCTTGATTACCTCAGATTGTTTTTAACTGTTTAAATTCCACTCACTGAAAGTACATCAATCTTTTCGTCCTCGATTAATAAAAGAATTCTGTAGACTATTAAAATCAGATTATGCTTATAAACTCATGTAAATTACGTCTTTGTGATTTAATTTTAAAAAGCACTTGATACTTCTTAAAGGGTATAAGTGAAGATGATATAGTATATTCAGCACCCTGAAGACGCTCTGTGGTTACACTGATGTTTATTTACAATGAAATCAAGTTATGAATATAGTTTTCAATATTCCTATTTCAATATACTTTCCAGTAGACATAGCACATTATGCAGGATACTCACGGTTTAGTTCAGGCACACAACTCTAAACAATGCATGCAAATAACTCATACTTTACTTTAGGCAAACCAAGTCCAATATACCAGTCCTCAGGGTTACAGTCCCAAGTTCTGCAACCACAATTTGACCTCCCCTCTGCTCTGTGTATGACCATTTGCTCATTCTCCAATAAGTCAATTTCTTTTTACAAGAGACACATCTCTCTCTCTCTCTCTGTCTGTGAACTCACCCAGAGCCTTTACTCAAGATCCAGATTTCTCTCCCACCTGACAGACCAATGTCTCTCACTGTCTTTTAAAGGAAAAAGGTGTGGTCTTCTGCACTCAGAATAGATATAGATCCGCCTCTTCACATGCCTTGACACTACAGCTTCACATACCCCAGAGTGGTCAAAGAGGGCATTATAATACATGACCCCTTCCTCAGCTCAGACCTGTGGGGATGAGCAGTATCAGCCAGCCAGATCCCATTTCAGCTAGCCCGCTAACTCTTTGGAACATGGTTATTTCTATTTTTGTATTCTTCTAGTTCAAGCTCAGTTTGGCAGTATGTCTAGCCTGATGATAAATATAGCACTGCAGTTTTCAGGTCAGTCAAAGCATTAAATATTGAAGTATCTCCCTATTACCAAGTTCATAATACTCGCTCCTATTCTTTTAATATGAGTCCAGTGACAGATCTTGGCTGTTGGCAGTGCAAGAAAGTCTCCATGCTAGAAGTTATACTGTTTATGTTATCATCTCCCATAGTGTCATAAGGGTCTGAAGAAACAGTCTGCATTTTTGTTGAGACATGATATGATGCAGAAATAATGCTTGTTATTACTAGTTTTGTACCAAATAGTTTTTCTGCTAATGTACTATCAGTTTCCAAGCTGAAAAAGCAACAAAACTACAAACTGAAGTAAAAGCCGCAAAAGTTCAACAGCTGACAAACCCCGGTCTGTTCAGAATAATAATGATGCAAATCTCCAGCAAATGCTGTGTAATAGATGGGACCGTTAAAAAACCTCTTTAATAAAAATCATTTAAAATAAGATAAGCGCTTTCATTTTGTTTCACTGCAAAACTTCATTAGAAAAATCTAAGGAGTTAGGGCTAAGAATTTATGTAAAAGTTCACTCCACAGCAGCCAATCAAATTACCAAAACTGAGCCAGCTTACATAGGTTCATAGGTAGGTACTAGGCTATTGGCCCAAGGGCCTAAGTAAGCCTAGCCAACAAGGTTCCCTGGCTTACGCCACCAAAGAAAGTTATTTTCCTGTGCTCCTGTCAAGCAGAGCCACAGAAGTGATCCCCGGGGTGTATTTCCTATATCCTATCCACTCATAATTTTTCTTGAAGAGTGCTAATGAGAAACTTTGCTTAACATAGATGGGTAGCTTGTTACAGAGTATAGGAAGTCTCTGGGACAGGAATCTATCCCTCCAGCATGTCCTGTTTATTGTGGTGACAAGGTTTAGGTCCCTAGAGTGTGTATCTCGGAGGGATTGGGATTTCTTTAGGTGTACCATGTCCAACAGCTCCGGGTTTGACATAGCTTTATATGTTAAGCAGAGATCACCTCGGAGTAGGTGATATGCTATGGAGTAATGCTAGAGTTTTTTGAGATGGTCAGTGTAGGGCATCTGTTTGAGGTCAGTAATCCTCTTTGTGAGGTACTTCTGTGGCCTTTCCAGCTGCTGCAGATGTCTTGTGAGGTACATTCCAAAAGGGGCATTGTACTCTATAATGAGTCTAATAAGCGTCGATTAGAGGGGAACAATGACCTCTTTTTTCCTGGATGAGAACCCTTTTGTGATGAGATGTGCCACGTAGAAGTATTTCCTGACTACTGTGGCGATGTGATTATCAAAGGAGAGACTACTGTCCACCTGGGTCCCAAGGTCTCATCACACATTCAGCGTTAAGTAGACTGCCACCTATGTGGTAGTTCATGGGTACAGAGTTTTTACCAAAGGGGATGACAATGCACTTTTTGACACTGGGCTTGAGGCCATGGCTCTGACACCAGGCATCTGTCTCAGTGAGGCCCTTCTGTAGGATGTCCACATCATTTGGGGACTTGACTATGGCTCCTAGTTTGCAGTCATCTGCAAACTTCGTTAGCCAAAGACCTTCTGTGTTAGCCTGTACTTCAGAGAAGTAGATACCAAACAGGAGATGCTCCAGGCCTGAACCCTGTGGTACTCCACTTGTCACTGGTTTGAAGTCAGATTTGGAGTCTGCAACTTTTACAGTGTGGGTTCTGTCAGTGAGCCAGTTGGCAACCCATCTTGTGATGTAGGGATTTATACCTAGTTTAGTGAGTTTAGCTAGAACTCCAGAATGGGGGATGGTGTTGAAAGCCTTGGTGAGATCAAGATAGGCTGTGTGAACCACCTTACCCTCATCTATGGCTTTGGTGACTGCCTCAAAGAAGTTGATCAGGTTCAGGAGGCATGATCTGCCTTTCACAAACCTGAACTTGATGGGGTCCAGAGTTTGTAGGTTACCAATGTCTTTGTTTATGAGTTACGTGATGATACGTTCTATGGCCTTACAGACCGGGCTCGTCAGGCTAATAGGGTGATAGTTCCCGGGATCAGTGGTGGCTCCCCCTTTGTGGAGTGGGATAACTGTTGTGTGCCATTCAGTGGGCACAAAGCCTGATGTGAGGCTATGACTGAACATGGTGCTTAGGTGGGAAGCCAGTTCATTCTGAAGTTCATGTAAAATGCAGCCAGGGATGTTGTCCGGTCCCATGGATGCTGTGTTTTTGGCTTTAGAGAGTGCAGCTTTTACCTGCATAGTTGTGATTACAGGGACTCTGCATTCTTCCTGTATAGATATGGGTCCTTTAGGGGGTGAGAGGAGGGCAAAGTTAGCACTGAACCTATCTGCCAGGATGTTGGTTCTGTAATTCTCTTGCCGTTGTGCTGTAACTCAGAGCAGAGCTGGGTGTTGCCATTGAGATTCTTGACAAAGCTATAGAATGCTTTATGGTTGTCCCTAGAATCAGTGGCGATTTTGTTATAGTAGCTAGCTTTGAAGGAGCTTATAACGGATCTCAGCTTCTTACCGAGGCTGACCAGGGAGCTCCTCCACTCATGGGATTTTACTCTCTTTTGCAACAGTTTCTTCCTTCTGTTGTAGAGTTTGTTTATGGCAGGGGACCACCAGATTGGCTTCTTTTTTTTGGAGAATGGACTCTTGGTTCTGTTTGGGATAGCACGATCCATGTACTCCTGTAAGTACTTATAGAGTGCATTTGTGTAGGATTCAGCAGTCGTAACTGTATTGTTCATCTGCTTGGGTGTCATGAAGTTTGCCACTTCTGTCTTAAGAAGTATGAAGTTGGCTTTGGAGAAATTTTTTACTGTGGTTTCCTTAATGGGAAGTAGGGGCGGGATGTGGACATCTAAGGTGATTAGCTTATGGTCGGATCTGACCAACGAGAAGTTGACTTCAGGTTTGAAACACCAGTCATTCATGTTGGTAATGACTAGGTCTAGGATACTGTTGCCCCTGTTGGGGGTGTGGATAAGCTGATCCAGGGCATTGGAATTTATGAATTCCAGAAAACGTTGAGTGAAGGAGTTGGTACATCAGCAGTTTTCCCAGTTAATGGTGGGGTAGTTGAAATCACCCATTATTAGGGTGTTTGGTTGAACCCTAATATTTTCCAGTTTATCAAGAAAAGAGGAGTGGGAATCCAGGGCATGGTGGGGGATCTGTAGCAAGCTACAATTTGGATTGCAGTTTTGCCCAGAGTTAGTTGCACTTGGATAATCTTGGATGAATTATGCTGAGCAACTAGCCTGGAGGTGTGGATATCCTTAATGAATATGAACACACCTCCGCCTTTGGTGTTTCGGTCCAGGTTAGATGGCCGAAAAGTGTGGTATGAGTTATAGCCTTGTAATGCAGGGGTGCTCTCTGCAGCCTTGAACCAGGTCTCAGTCACTGCACAGATATTGATGGTCTCCATTTTAAGGAGTGCCTCGAGGGAGCGCATTTTGAGATTTAGACTTCTAGCATTGAGTAGCATTACCCTCGGTTTTTGCTTGCCTGTTCCTGTTACGGTGGTGAATTTGTCATTTGAACCTTGCCTAAAAAAGGCACATAAATTCTTAGCCCTACTTTCTTGGATTTATCTGATGAAGTTTTGTGGTGAAACAAAATGAAAGAGCTTATCTTATTTTAAATAATTTTTATTAAAAAGTTTTTTTAAAGGTCCTACCTATTACACAGTAATTTCTGGAGATTTGCATCATCTTGTTGTTTTGAACAGACCGGAGTTTGTAAGCTGTTGAACTTTTGTGGCGTTTACTGTCAGTTTCTTTCAGGCCAGAGTCATAGCTGGCTCATATAGCACCAGTGCCAATCCCCAGACTGGCACCCCTCAATTCTAAGTTGAGGAGAAAAAAGGGCTGTTCTTTGACCTTGTGTTTTCCTCACCTGGCTCCATGGTCATAGCTCCAGGTCTGTTGTTTTGCCTTCCTCAACTTGTGAATTACAAAAAAAAAAAAAAAAAAAAAATCCTTTATAGGTGTAACTAGCAGCTTGCCACAGGTTACACCACACATTAAGTGCTTTGGTCCTGCATGAAAAAACGCTATTTCCATACCAGCATTTAATGTACTGCCAAATAATCAGCTTCTGCCCATCGTGATTCCTAACACCATGAACCCGCAGTGGCTGCTTTCTTCACTCCATCCTAACTATGGTGTTAGGTGAGTCTGTTGATTTAGACTCCACTAATGGATTACACTTAACATGAAGTACATTTCTGGCACAGTGTGTACTCCCAGTTTCATTTGGTTTTGTTTCTGTAACTTTGGGTTCTGCAACTATTTGATCTTTGATCTCCCTGAGCATGCTGTTCTTTACTATAATTCTTTTCAATTGTTTATACAACTTTGAATGTCTTTGCTGTTCTCTACATAAGTCACCTCTCAGAGCTTCAGGTTAGCTTGAGTAGTTTTTTTTTCTGTTTGAGGGAATTATTTCCTTTTACATGTTTACTAAGAGCAGTATGACTTTTCTTGTTTCACCTTAGCATGAGCAGCAAGGACTGAAAGATATTGTTTCACCTTACTTTTGCTTCCTCAAAAAGATTGCTTTGAACTTTATTTTCAGTTAGTGATTAGCTTGAGAATAGCATTATACTGGGCATCCATTTTATTTATTTATTGTTTGCTGACTGGGTTTGCAGTCTGGTTAATTACCTTTTTCAGCCACTGCCTAAGCAATAAGGCAGGTACACCAAAGACATGCGTAGCACAACAGGTATCGTAAAAGCAAAATACATCATAGTTCAGTGCAGTAATGAATACAGTGGTACCTGTGTAAGTCTTGAGAATTAAATTAGTACATAAGGTCATAAGCCAAAATGAACAAGAAAGTGCAGTTGTGTAAGTAAGCTTACTTTAACAGTAGATGTTCAAATAGATCAGTGCTGCACTAGTCTTAACCAAATGGGTTATAACCTGCCTAGTATTTAACAGCTGGTCAGCTTTCAAAGCTTAATGGCACCATTCATGGGAACATACCATTGACAGCTTGAGCTCAGGGACAGAAAGTTAGTGGTCTAGGATCCAAGCCCTTCAGAGTTTCACGCCAAGTGAAAGAGTGAGGCTGGAGCCCTGCAAGAGGTGAGAGCTAGAAAAATAAAAATCAATGTCTTCACCTTGGCAACAAAAGTCATACAAAAACAAGGTGGTTGAAGGAGGAAGCAGCTATTGCAGTACTGATCTGTTTGAACATCTACCAAGTTTACTTACAAAACTGTACTATATTCATCATTAGATCACTGCTGCAATAGCCTTAACTATATGGATAGAACACCACATAGCTTATAAAGTTTTGGAGGAGGAAGGATGAAAGACCATTAGCCCTTGGAATTGGTTCTAGCAAAGCCTGCTCCAGACATAGAAAAGAAGTGTAGTTTGCAGTGCTTTGTAAAAAACACAGAGCACCAGGTTGCTGCCTCTAGAATACGTCTAGAGTACAAACCTTTCCAAAAAGCCACAAAAGAAGCAAAGGCCCTTTGTACAATGTTCCTTGACTCTGCCTGGAATTGACCTGTTATGTTGGAAGTAACTAAAGGAAATAGCATTGGACAACCATATGGAAATTGTCTACTTTGCCACCAGTTTTTACCTGCATAAGAAATGAATAACTGATCAGAATTTCTGAAGGTTTCAGTTCTGTCAAGATAGCATCTGCGTAGTCTGTGGACATCCAGAATATGAAGAATCCTTTCTCCCCCATTTTTAGGTTCTAGAAATAAGAGAGGGAGGTGGACAGCTTGGCTCAAAGTAAATGTAGATACCACTTTAGGCATGGCATAATTGATGGATTACTTCTCAAATAATTCCTGTCTTCATAGAAAATGAGATAAGGTTGACTTACAATAAGACCCTGGAACACAGTCACTCTTCTTGTAGATGTTAGAACAATTAACATTTCCATGTTAAGAACCTCATCTCATTCCGATAAGCTATTTCAAATGGAGCAAGGGGTCATTCTTCCAAAACAAAATTAAGATCCCGAGGAGGAGCCACCTGACTTATAGATGCACGGTATGCACAACCCCTTTCAAAAACATCTTGACATGGGAGTACATTGAATGGGGGATTCATGGGCAACCATGCTGATATGGCAGAGAAATGAACATTGATAGAGGAGAAAGAAAGGCCAGAGGACAATAACTTACACAAACATTGTAAAAACAGAAAAATGTTAGCTGGTCTTGATTCTTAGTGTGGCACCAACTAGAAAATATTTTCAATTTTCTAATACATGGTTTCACAGCAGGATGTTTCATTGCTTCCTTTACTACCTGCTGCATTTCGTCAGAAAATAGGTGCCTAAAAGGTATTACAGTTAAATCATTCAGGCAGTTAGATGAAGTTGTTTCAAGCTGGAGTGTATCATATAGCCCCTGTTTTATGTGATTGGTCCAGTTTGTAAGAAAACTTGTGGTAATTGCACTTGCCCATTAATAAAAGAAAGAACTGTTACTTGGGCCAGACGACAGTCACCTTAATGATATTTGGAGAGTCTTTCTGAATCTTCATAATGACCATGGATACCAGTGGAAAGGTTGGACAGGCAAATAAGAAAGTACAGTTGTGTAAGTAAACTTACCATAACTGTAGATGTTTGAATAATCACTCCTAAGGATATAACAGTCAGTCAGCTTACAAAGCTTTGGAGCACCTTCCACATACCCAAACTGTCAGGCAGCTTAAGCTGAACAGACTAAAAGACAAGCTTGGCTGCCAAGCCTTTCAGAGCATTCCTGCCAACAGAGACAGAGAGGCTGAGTCCTGTAAGGAAAATGGTAGGAGCAGGAGAGAGGGAGAGAGGTAGTGAGCAGCTACTGCAGCAGTGATCATTCAAATATCTAGTATTAAAGCAACTTTACTCACACAACTGTACTATGTTCATCATATTGATCACTGCTACAGTAGCCATAGCTGTATGGGTAGATTACCCAAGCTGGAGAAGAGTCCAGGAATCCCAGGATAGTGGTTCTAGCAAAGCCTGACCTGGACCTAGAGAAGGAATCAAGCTTATAGTGTTTAGTAAAAATATGTACAGAGGACCAATTCATAGCTTCTAGAATACTTCTAGAATCTAACCCTTTCAGAAAAGCCACAGATGAATCTAAGGTCCTGGTAGAGTGGGTCTTTACCCTGCCTGTAATATTTTTGTTATGCTGAGTATAACAAAAGGTAATAACCTTAGACAACCATTTGAAAATAGTCTGTTTTGACAAGGGTTGTCCTTTCTTCTGACCTTCACAAGAAAAGAACAATTGGTTTGAGGATCTGAAAGATTTAGTTCTGTCAAGATACCACCTGCTTTGTCTGTAGACATTCAAGGTATGGAGTATGCTTTCTTCTTCGATTTTAGGTTCAGCAAAGAAAATGGGGATATGGATAGTTTGGCTTAAAGTATACTCAGATACCACTTTAGTCATAAAAGAAGGATTAGTTCTCAAAGAAACCTGGTCCATGTGGAAAATGGGATAGAGCTGACTCACCAAAGAGCTTGCAACTCATATACTCTTTCTGCAGAGGTCAGAGCAATCAGTAAAACTGTTTTCCATGTTAAGAACCTCAAGTCAGCCAGGTTATCTGGTTCAAATGGAACAAGTGTTAGCTTCTCTAACACAAAATTGAGATCCCAAGGAGGGGTCACCAGTTTACATGGAGACCTCCTGTGCAAAGCACCTTTCAAAAACATTCTGACATGAGAATGCATGGAAAGAGGAGGATCCAGTTGCAGACATGCTGAAATGGGCAATAAATGAATCTTGACAGAGAAGTAGGAAAGGCCATAAGACAGCAACTCAAACAAATATTGTAAAACCAGAAAACAGCAAGCCTTGATTGAATGGGTGGTGGTTATGTTGTTGCCATCAATTAGAAAATCTTTTCCATTTGCTAATATATGATTTTCTAGTACCAGGCTTTCTTGCCTCTATTAGTACCTGCTGCATGTCCTCAGTAAACACATACCTAAAAGGAATTAGGATGCTAGCATCCAGGCAGTCAATTAAAGTTGAATGAAGTCAGGGTATATCAAACATCCATATTGTTGTGTGAGTAAATCCAGTCTGTGAGGAAGTTTGTGGTAACTACTTCTGGCCATTTCCAAAAGAATGGAGAACCATGGTTGCCTGACCCAGAAGGGAGTCACCACAATTATTCCTTCTGAATCTTAAGAAGTACCCTGTATATTAGTGGAAAGAGTGGAAAAGCATACTGGGACATTTCCTGTCCAAGGAAAAGAAAAGACAACTGTCTTTTAGGCCTTCTTGCATGGAGTTCTGGAACAGAATCTTGCCAGTTGATTGTTCAGAGAGGAGCCAAAGAAGCCTGCTTGTGGAAATATCCAAAGCTGGATCAAAGTTTGGAAGATCCCCTCATGTAGTTTCCATTCATGATGGTCTGCCTTGATCATGCTCAGCTTGTCTGACACACAATTTTGCTCTGACGGAATATAGCATACCTGTAGAGCGAGGCTGTGTTGTGAAGCTACATCACCAGCTAACATAACTAGTTTGAAAATGGAGTGCAACCTGGTTCCCCCATTTGTTGATGTACCACATGATTATGTTATTGTCTGTAACAACTTGAAGAGGTTCCTGGGGGCCAAAGATCATTTAGAGAGATGAGTGCCTTGATCAGGGTAAGCATCTCTTTGATATTTATGTGCTTGCATCTGTCCTTCGTGTCCCACACACCCTGCACTTTTATCCCTGCTGAAACTGCTATCCCATGCAAAGTCTGAGTCATATGTGGTTACTGGCTGCTTTGGAACCTGGAAGGAGAATAGGAGACCTGGATTTAAGGATATCTGTTCTCTCCACAAAATGATTTCTCTTCTGACAACCCCCAGCACTGGAATTTGAAAAGTAATGGTGCTTCTTATACCACTGTATCTTTTTCATGTTGAGTCTTGCCAGATGTATCACAAAAATCACAGAAGCCATGAGACTGAAAATCCTGAGGAATTCCCTCGCAGGAGCTGAAATTTGAGTAGAAAACATTAGAAATAGTTCTACATTTAGACTGATATTTTTTTCCAGTGAAAGAAAAACTCTTTGAACTGAGGTGTCTACCTGACATCCTAGGAAAACAATCCTGTGCGAAGGGATCAAGAAAGATTTTAAATGTTTTCTTAGAATTCCAGCTTGTATAAGAGATCTTTCATCCAACAGACAGATTCCCGACACTCTGAAAAAAAAACTCTGCAAAGATAAGCAAGTTATCTAAATATGGAAAGTATGGATACCATGTTGCCTGCAATGAGCTATAACTGAAGACAGGCACTATGTGAACACTCTTGGTGCAGTGAATAGTCCAAAGGGTAAGGCAGAGAACTAATAATATGATTCAGACACAAGAAACCTTAAGAAACACCTGAAGTATGGAAGAATAGGGTTGTGATGATAAGCAACTCTTAAGTCTACTGTTACTAGGAAATTTGAGAGGAAGAGGTAACAGGTTTTGAAGTGATATCACTTTCAATTTGGGCACCATCACAAAGAGGTTTAGGAAAGAAAAATCTCTAAAGGCCGCTAAGCATTTTCTTTCTTTGGCAGTGAGAACATTCTTTTTGTAAACGCCTTTACTGAATTATCATTTAAGACATAGGCAAACATACATTTAAATAAAAGAAATTAAACCATATTAACATATTACCAATTTTAAATATTATATATCATGTATTTTCTTGATATAATTATCATTAATCCAACATTACATACACTGCTCAATTACTGCCTTCCCTTAAACCTTACTCCTTCTACAAAACATTATTCTACATGCAATGTTCCCACATTTTCCATTTTTTAATGTAATTTGCTCCTACCCTTTTCTAAAGATACCACTTCTAGTTTTTTATCTGCATTATTCTGCATATATTGTTCCAACAATTTACATTTTTTTAATGTAGTTTTCTCCTACCCTTTTCTAAAGATACCAGTGCCAGTTCTTTTATCCCTGTTACAACATTCAGGACTTCAAATGCAGTTGGTTCAAACTTCGATTTCCGTTTTATAGTTTTATAGTAATTGCTTTTTGGTGGCTAACAGAATTCAACTTAACAAGGCCTTGCTATGTCTAGTCAATTCAGATCCTGTATCCCAACTTAAAATATCATTTCTTTAGTTACACTCATTTGCGCATCCAAAATTTCTGACAGCGTATTCTCTAGGGAATTTTTATAGTCTGCCAATTCCTTACATTCCCAAAACATATGTTCCCAGTTACCTCTTTCTTCCTCATCACACTTCCAACATTTGCCATCTACCTTTGCAAACATTCTTTGGAGTCTACGTGGGGTATTAAAAATACCTATGCAAAAACTTCAAAGTAAAAATCTTAAATCTTCTAGACTTTTTGCATATTTGGAAACCATACATATGTCCTCCCATTGTTTCCTGGAGAATTGCTAATCCAATCTCTCTTTCCAATCTCTTCTAAACCCCTCTGATTGAGTCCTATAATTATTCTAGAATGTTTTATATGCCTTACTAATTCTTCTTTTATCAGCTTCTGTTCCAGATTCAACAAAACTCTACCAGAACAGTCTTTCACTTATGATTCCCATATCCCTTTCTCTTTTCCTATACCCTGATATCAATCCCTGATTGGGAAGGCAATTTCTAGCCTGCAGTCCAAATATATTCTTGGCCTCTTCCCATTCTATTACCTTTCACTCTCTAGTTATTTTCTCCCAATACGCAGGATTCTTTGCCAGTTTTCTCCAGTAAATTCCAGTCCCTTGTTGCCTGTCTTCTGTACCCCTAATTACAGTCATCCCTAAAGGCAAAATCGCCTTTCTCGTGTTGGCTTGATTCTTAGAGTACTTTCTGAATATAATATTCTGTATGGCTGTTGGTATTCTCCTTCAGGATCTGCATCCAAAATCCCACTCTTTTTATTTCTTGAATTTTCCCTTTGCTTCATCACTATACCTTTCCACTATGAATTATAGATTTCTGCTTGTCTTTTGAATCTAAACCTTAACTGTGTAGTTCTAAAATATCCCTTCATATCATGTAATCTTAAACCAAATTATTCTATTGTATCGGTTTATCCCTCTTGACCTTTACCTTATCCCCTCCCCAGATAAAATCATTAAACTCTTTATTAATCACTGTTCACTACTTGTACTCGGGTTGATAAAATATACCTGGCCTGTATATAAAACTAAACTGAACACACCCATGCCCAAAAATTCCACAAATATATGGAATTCCAAAGATACATAAATCTTTGGAGCAACCACCATTGAGACCTATAGTCTCAGGCAAAGGGTGGATAACTGAAACCATATCTAAATATTTACAGACTGTACTATCTGAGTTTTTACCTAAATGTGAAAGTATAATAAAAGACAGCTCACACTTCCTGAAGAATCTTAGTATATGGTATAAAAATGCGCCTTATGACTACATTTTTGTAACATTGGATGTGGAATCGCTATTTACGGTTATTCCCATAGATTATGGCATAGAGGCAATTAGAAGGTTTTTACTGTCTAACACGTCTAAGCAATCTCGTGAAGTGGAGAATATATGCTTTCTTCTTCATTTGGTACTAACTAATAATATTTTTATTTTTGATGGTACTCCATATAAACAATTAACAGGAGTAGCCATGGGTACCTCTGTGGCAAATACTTTTGCGAACTTAGTACTTTTCCAGTGGGAGAAGGAATTTCTTTTAAGTAACAAAAATGCATTGAATGTACATGTAAAAAGTTATGCTAGATTTGTAGATGATTGTTTCTTTGCATGGGATGGCACGATAGAAGAACTTCATTCTTTTACAACATACATTAATAACACTACAAATTTTTTTAAATTTAAAATGTGCTTCTCATCAGATGAAATGATATTTCTGGATGTAAAGGTATATAAAAAGAACAACATGATACAAACTATGGTACATAAGAAAGATGTGCATACAATAAGATACTTGGATAGTACTAGTATGCATCCTTCACATGTATTTAAAAGTATAATGAAATCACAGTTTATAAGAATAAGTAGATTAACAACAGATGAACAAACATACATTAATGAAATAACAAATATGAAAATAGAGTTTTTGAGAAGTGGATATGCAGAAGATATTATTGATAAAACTATTAAAATAACAACAGAGGGCAGAAAAACTGACTATAAACCCATTTTCACAGATCATGAGACAGATGTTAGTTACAGTTTACCGATAGTTAGTAAAAAGAAAGAAAATATTCTGAGATACATTACCACATACTCTGGCTACTCTAATCAAATATGTAAAATAATCAAGAAAAATTGGCCAATTTTAATGGCAATGCCTGAATTTAGTTCAATAGTGGGCTCAAAACCCAGTTTTTCCTACAGGAATAGTCAATGCTTAAAGAATATGTTGTGCTACAAAGATTTTGTGGAACAACATAATACCACATATAATAAGATAGGGACTTATAAATGTTACAATTGTAGCTGTTGTGTTGACATTTTAGACACAGATAGTACCTTTAAACATCCTGTCACACATAAAAAATTTCAATTTTACTGTAGTGCTAATTGTAATACTATGAAATTAGTCTATCTCGCCACGTGCATGCAATGCCAGGCTTTTTATGTAGGAAAGACTATACGTAGGCTTAAAGACCGTATAATCGAACACAGATCAGAGATAAATAGACAAGTACAGACAAATGCTTTATATAAGCATATATATGAGTTCAGTAACCACACTTTTAAGTTTAGATGTATAGATGTAGTGCAAATGGGTATGAGGGGGGGTGATATTAACAATCTTTTTGATATGAGAGAGTTAGAATGGATAATAAGACTACAGGCAGACACTCCACCTGGTTTAAATAGTACTTCTACTATTAAACCAGTATTAGTGAAGCTTCAAATGAGTAATTTGTAATTTATAATATAATAACTAATTTTGTGATATAGCAAATAGCTTCAAGTATATTATTATGATGGTTTTTTAAAAGGAATCTATATACATTTCTTCACAGAAATTTGATGTAATTGTTTTTTATGCTTCTCTTTTTTCTCTTTTAGTATGTTTTATTGGCTGGTTTGATCATGTGATTTTAACTGTTTCCTCTATTTAAATGGATTGAAATGTATAATGTTATATGCTGATGAAGGGTTGAGAGCCCGAAAGCTTCATTAAAGCCTAGTGTTTCTGTAACTACTGTGTTCCTGTTGTATATAAAACTAAACAGACTAAAAACATTTTCAGTACTTGTATCTTGCTATCCGTATCCAGCAACAAGTACTTCCAGTTTGTCAGTTTTTGTATTATCTTTTGTTTTGTCTCTTCCCACATATCCAGAGCTGCTATAACAGAATATTTTTAAATCTATACTCCTAAAAACTTCATTTTTTCATGTCCCCATTAATATGGGTATTGCTGAACCAATTAGTGTGTGGATTTATAGTTTACAGCTATAGCCTTTGGTTTATCTACATTAATTTTAGATCCTGAAAGACTTGAATAAATAAATGAACACAGTGAATGTAATGATTCAAATGGGTGCTCAGATTTTTCAAACTTTGTTCTCCAAGTTTGTTAAAGTTTTTATCCCTAACTCAGAATACTTTTATAAAAAGCATAATAAGAATTTGCAGCAAGCGTCAGCAAGCAGGCATTTAAAAAAATGGCAAAGAAGCAATAAAAAGAAGGGTGGTCCCCCAGATACAAAGACAGTCCAAAAAGTCTGAATGAGTAACTACAAATTATAAGCCCTTCTACCATGACAATCATTTAAGTCTTCCCCAAATTTTAGCTCTCCACTTCACTCACTCTCTCTCTGGCAACAGATAATATCAGACAAATGGGTCCTGATAGTGACCCATCAGGGGTACAGATGGGAGTGGGAGTCCTTACCTCCTTTTCTGGGGATTCCTCCTCATCCACCAGATCAAACCCGTTTATCCTCTCCACATCTGTCATTTATCATTTGTTGGCGCCTGTGGTTATACAATCTATTCTTCTTTTAGTGAAAGAGAAAGGTTTTTATTCATTAATGTTTATGATACCAAAGAAAAAGAGAAGTTTTCCTTTATCCACCTGTTTGTTAAAGTCCCAAAGTTCAAAATGCTGTCCCTTCAAAATGTTCTACAACACTGAGATGTTTTCTGGTTTTATCAGGTACAAAACAATATTATCTTTAGATAAACTGACTTTTCTGGATTACATCCTTGGATTTCTGAGTCCCTTATTTACTTTGCCAATGGCTCTAAATATAATACAAATAATAAAGGGGAAAGTAAACACCCTGCCTGGGTCCCCTGTTCAGACATAACTTATCAGAGAGGAACCCTCCCACTTTAATTTTTGATTCTCATCCCTCATATATCCTCCTAATTAACTTTATTATTGTATCACAAAATGCAAATGCTTCCATTGCCCTACTCATAAAAATCCTAGCTTACTCTGTCAAATGCTTTCTCTGTATCAAGACCCACCAAGTTCAGTGGTATTTTCTTACTTTCTGCTTCCCTCTGGATCATCACTGTTCTACTAATGTTGTCAAATGTTTGCCTCCCTGCCACAAAATCACATTGATCCATATCTATCACTTTTGGCAACACCTTTGCCATTCTTTTAGCTGTTATAGACATAAATAGTTTATAATCATGGTTTAAAACAGAAATGGCCCTATATGAAGTGACTCTGAAGGGTCCTTACCATTTTTAGGTATTAGGGTCAGTGCTCCCCCTTCTTTTAAATACCATGAAATGAAATGTTTTATACAAATTCTGTTAAGAGCAAAACATGTTTACTTACAGCTGCTCTTCCAGATCTTTATCATTTCTTCCCTCTTACCTTCTGAAGTTCCAGAGGAATACAATCTATTCCTGAACATTTTATTGCAGATTGATTATACATCATTTTTATCTCAGCTCCTCCTGTCGTAGGTGTTAATTATTGAGTCTTATCTACTTCTAACCTTGGCATACTTAAGTATTCCATAACTATTTCCATTTGTGTTCTTTCTTGATTTCCACATTTCTCTGCTTTATACAAATTTTGATGAAATTTCCAAAATATATGTAATACCTCTACACAATATCTAGTTACTTTTCTTCTTATACCCTTCCTAAATTTGCCAACAGCCCTTTCTGCTTTCTGTTGCCTAAGTCAGTGTGCTAAAAGGTTTTGTGATCTGGAGTTACTCTCAAGAAAGGTAGCTTAACAGCAATCTCTCTAAACACATGCATATTATTCACATACTCCCTTATTCATTCTGCAGTTACACCTCTTCTTGTTCTGTGAGATTCCCCTTATTCTGAAATACTTTAATCTTTGTCAGCTCCTCTAAGTAACTGTTGTTACTTCTTAGCCATATCTGTTTTTCTTTTATTTCTACCTAGTTTTTAAACTCCATTTTCATTTTAACTAGATATAACTTCTAAAGAAATTCCTGCCTTCCTTAATAACTCTCAAAAAATACTACGGTTCATTTCTTAATTCTTCTATTTTTAGCAAGATAGGTGGGGAAGTGACAATGCCTAATTTTTATTTCATTACCCTGCATTTTCATGTTAGTAGTTAATTGGTGCATGATGGGCGGCCGCCGTGGTGCAGCGGTTAGCGTTGTCGCCTCACAGTAAGAGGTTCCCTGGTTCGATCCTCGGCTGGGGTGCCTTCTGTGCAGAGTCTGCATGTCCTCCCTGTGGTTGTGTGGGTTTCCTCCGGCTGCTCCGGTTTCCTCTCGCATCCCAAAGACATGCTGTAGGTGGACTGGACACTCTAAATTGGCCCTAGGTGTGTGTGTGTGTGTGTGTGTGTGTGTGTGTGTGTGTGTGTGTGTGTGTGTGTGTGTGTGTGTGTGTGTGTGCCTTCTGTGGAAGGTTGGGCGCTGGGCTGGCAACGTGACACCATAAGACTCCACTGTCAATCATGAGAGGACAGGTGATCTGCTGTGGTGACCCCTAACCGGGAAAAGCCGAAAGAAGAAGAAGAAGAAGAAGTTAATTGGTGCATGATCTGAAATAGTTATTTGATGTGTGCCAGAGCTTTCCATTAAATGCACATGTTCCTATTAAACAGAATTTTTGTCTAGTCTAGCCCAGTTATTGTATACCAAATATTTCCATGTTTTTTCAGAAATATACCCTCCTTTGTTATATTTTCCTTTCCAGGTCCCGCAAATGCATCTTCCCTGTTGCAAATCAAGTTCCAATCCCACCTATAAATAATATTCTCTGCTGAAAGCTGATTATTTTTCCCAAAATTTTCTATAGCTTCATAATAGCAGTTTTTGGTGGAATATAAATACACACCATCATAACCCTCCTCCCTTGCCAGTAGCCCCTTACTACCACAAATCTACCATTATTATCTTTTTTTCATCGTCAATCACTATTGGAGCTCCTCTGGCAATTGGTATAAGTACTCCTCTTTTCCTTTGTCCCTGATATCCTGCTGAATATCCATCATAATCAAAGTCACATGCCCCCTCCTTTCCAAATGTGTCTCCTGTGGCATTACTACTTGCACACTGCATTTTTATGAGAACTAACATTTCTTAATATAATTCAATACTCTCACCTATTTGTCTATACCTGTGAGGACATTCACATTCCAAAATAATATGGATATTGTAGCCATTATGATAAGAAGTTATCATGCCCACCTATTATGCATGTCAGCTTTTTTAATTGTCTATTTCCAGAGTTTGTGTTACATGCACTCACTAATGTTTGGCAGGTTTATCCTTTTATAGCTGTTTCTTTTCATCTTTATTTGAACCTATGTCACATTTTACAAGAGTTCTTGCTTTAATGAAACCCTCAAAAAAGGCACCTCCAGAATTCTCCCATAACCTATTAACTTAAAACAAGCACACAAAACGATGTACATCTTCAAATAATGAAGTTTAACACTCCTGATAGGAACAAGTATCCCAAACTGACAGGTTCACCCACAAGTATCAACAAACTTAAAATTAAAGTTATCTATGTTAAAGCTCATGATACAGCCTGTACTCTTACTTACACCAATTTGCTATCTTTTCTTGACTTATCATTATTCCCACTCCCATGTGAAAAACTGTTTATATGCTTTCAAATAACATTAACTTTTAACCTTAAAACAGTGCATTGGCTATTGTGAAATAAAACTATATTATACACTATTCTAGTAAAGGCATTTAGGCACCAGAAAAATTGCTATGTTTTATCCACTTCAAATAATTTCTAATTTATTTTTACTAAGCTACTTGCCCTTGTATCATTCATTTTATGTTTCTCTCAGCAAATAATGTCAAATCTCAAGATTTATTCCCTTGATCTACAGTCAACATGTCTCCATGGAAACATAAGAACAGAAGTACAACTTTCCCTAGCTGCAGACTTCTCAATTCACATTCAACATTTATTTGTTGAAGGAAAGATTTTCATTATATTCACAGTGTTCATTTATTTTTATAACATACCAGTTTACACAAAAAGTTTGTTATTAGATTAAGCCAAGGACATTAATCCAGGCAATCACATATGCAAATGTAAGACAAAAACAAAATCAGTGTATTTTTACACCACATCCCCAATCTCAGCAGCCTATGATAACAGCATATTAACTTGAACATGCTTTTGTTAGCCTTTCTTCTATTTGTACACTGTAATGCCTACAGTCTCCTATTTAGCTTTTTCTTCATTTTGACTTCTGATTTTTTTGCAGTTTCATCAGTTTATCTGAATAGTTATTTAAAGCTTCTTCCATTTTTTCCAGCCTTTTTGTTATTTGAGTTGATATATTCCTTCAAGATTTCATTTGTTTTAATCATCTTTGAGACATTTGATTTATTTCTTCTAAATTACTGGACAGCATATCTTATAGGTTCATAGGTGTTTACTAGGCTAATGACCACAAGGGCCTTTTTAAGCCTAGCCATGCATCAAAAAAATCCCTGACAAGTTTTGGTACTCTTGATAAGTGTAAGCAGGGACTTGGGAGATGAAACATTGACAAGCAGGGACCTGGAAGATGAACCATTTATGGGTTGCCTGTGTCCATTAGAGACATAGATGACAAACAAGGAATACATTTCCTGTTCCCAATCCAATTGTCCAAGTTACACTTGAATTGGGTTGGGGAGGAGCTCTGCTTCGCATGGATAGAGAGCCTGTTCCAGAGGCGGAGTAGTCTTGGGGATATATACCTGTCTCTCCAGCAAGTCCTATTTACATCACAGGCAAGGTTTAAGTCTTCAGAACAGGTAATTCTGGTGCTGTTTGTTTTGCTGATATGCAGGATGTCCATCAGAGTGGGGTCTGACAATGCCCTGTATGCCAGGCATAGATCTCCCCTCAACAGCCTGTAGGAGACAGAATACAGAGATAGGGCCTTGAAGTGATCTGCATAGGACATTTTACTTACTCCCTGTATTCCTTTAATGAGGAACCTCTGTGGATGTTCCATTTGTTGAATATGCCTGGTAAGGTATATAGTAAAGGGGGCATTGCACTCAATGAAAGATATGATGAATGCCGAATACAGTGGAACAATTACTTCCTTGGATCTAGATGCCATA